>NC_068357.1:94951124-95262716 GCF_020536995.1 Dreissena polymorpha
GGAAACTCATGAGCTACCGACCAATATCAGTCTGGTATACTGCGTCTACTAGACCACGGAGTGCATTGTCAAAAAACTGCGTGAATTGGTTGCTGAAATCAGAGAGCAAGCCGATCTCAGAAGAGAACAGTGCGCAAGACCTTGTCTATGCCTATTTGACCCTTGACATCTTCTTGGATCTACAGAAGGCCTTCGACAAGGTATGAAAGGAGGGGCTGCTTGTGTAGCATCTACACAGGCGTCCCAGTTTACGGACTTTGACACTCAGCCTGTTAATGCTCTTCATAAACGGAATCATACCTGAACTGTCTAAAGGATAACAAGCTGACGACAGGTAACCTGGTGCTCTGGAGCAAAGAAGAATATAATGCAACCCCCATACAAAATGCAGCCGACTTTGGGCGAAACCATCAACAAGCTGAAATCATTGGCCAACCTTTTACACTCTCCATTAAATGGTTTTGTAGCAAACCGACGCTGGGCATCACTCTTATCCAGTTTTTAGACCAATTTAGTACATTGGAGTCACACTAGACAAGTTAAACATTACCATTTGTTCTTCAATCCCACATCTTCCCACCACCCTTAAAGCTACGAGCACATTCATGCAATAAACAAAGCGCTAAAGGTACATTCTTGCAGATTTGCACCAACTCCTTTGAATATGAATATGGGCTTACACAGTTGAATAAAAAAAAACAGAGTCAGTCAAGTGATGAGGGGGTTGCGAACCGTACGAGATATACCCAGACTGCCAAGCGCAGACAGAGGCTCCTCTTCACAAACAAGACAACAAATGGAAGCCATCAGCAGCAACGTAAACCATACAAAAGTCTGTGTCTGTCCTGGGAGCAGTAATAGCAAACTATCTGCATCGCATCACTGCAGCACTACGCAACTTATAGAGCTTCATAATTGTTCTCCAGTGGATCCCGTCTCACACGGAATACACGGAAATTATAAGGCAGGCATAATGTAAACGTTTTTTTTAGCGAAAGAAGACCAATCAGCAATAAACAACATGGTCGAATTTTTCACAGCCAGTGGACAGCAACTTCCAATTGTCAGATTGGACCACGTGATAATCTGCCGACTGCCATTATGACACACTAGCTTAAAACCAACACATGCATACATATTTCCATCTCATGCAATCTCCAAAGTACCCCTGTGTGGAAGCCGACCAAACGGGTGAACTCTAAGTCCAAGGATGCAGGGATCTCCAACCAATGAGATATAAATGTATGCCCCGAAGATGTTAGCATGCAGTAGAAGTTGTACTCAACAGAAGACCACTCGTCCCATCATGCAACGGATGCATAGTGTAGCGCAATCGATACGATATGTATTTTTTTTATCGGGGAGCAATCCTACATATTGAAAAGGAAAATGCAATACACTTTTAATTTTAATTTCTTATCATTTATTTAAAGGATTTTTTTCGCATCAGATGAGAGGAAATTAACACCAATCAATGAAGTTACGTCTTTAGAAATGCACAGTCGCAACGATAACTTACAGTTTGTCGGTAAATAAAAGTTCTATTTATTAGTAGAAGTTCATCGACGAAGTGTACTTCGATTTGCATTTTTAAAATCCGCATGGACGTTAGTTTGCCTTACGCGTACAAATGAATGCAATAATACACTATTGCAAAACATGGTCCATGTTACTTGATGTAATATTTCACAAGTCGTGTGATACAGACATTAATTCGTCCCTTGCGATTTTGCGATAAATCCCTCTCTTTCGAAACTTAAAATGATCTAAAAACTTTCCAATTCATTTTTTGACTGATATTAAAACATCTGTTCGTAAATAATGAAAACCATGAGATGATGACTTTAGTTCAAGACCAAGGTCCGTACCTCAAAGGTTATGACCTGACTTCGAGCTCAATACAAACTTCGTTCCATATTTTGATTTATTATATACCTGTTTAATGCTTTTAACAAAATACAGGTTGTATCAATCGTTGAAATAAAAAATCCCGTATTACGCTACTCGCTGTTTCCAATTCCGTATTACCATATTAGCCGGACTACTTCGACCCATTTAATGACGTCACATTACACGCACCGAAAATAGAAATATTTTATATTACGAAATATACGAAATATATTACGTAGTACATCGTGTGACGTCATTTCTGTGACAAAACACAATAGTTTTATCTAAATCTGTAAGGACATGTAGGACGTGGTGTTTGTTAGCAGTAAACTATGTGTTAAAAACGTATTTTGGAGTGTGAGTTTATCATGCATAAATGTATATTTCGATACGAATACAATAAAATAGTGTGGTTTAAACTAAGTTTCGATAAAGACAGGGGAGATAGAAGTGGAAAGGCATATCGTTTAAACGTTTTTGTTATAAAAATCGGATTTAAGTTGTCAACTTAATTGTTATAAAAATGGATTAACGATGGCATTAAGGTAAGCGTGTCGGAAACCTGTGTTTTCCCGGTTCGAATGTTTACACGTTAATTTACATAAACTGTATTCATACGCGTCTTAAATAAACTATGGCGTACCGTTTTTAGCCGGATTTTTTTCGAAAAAATCTCGGCTTATAGATTGATGTTGTCGGGCGGGCGGGGGGGCGGGCGGGCGGGCGGGGTGGCGGCGTGCTCGAAAATGTTAAAGTTCTTATTTCATGGTATAACTTTGGTATGCTTGGACCTAGAGTCTTCAAACTTGACATGAAGGTTGGCCAGGATTAACAGATGACCACTGGTCATTTCAAGGTCATTCATTTGAAGGTCAAGGTCACTGTGACCTTCAATATAAAAAATGTTAAAGTTGTTATAACTTTGGTATGCTTGGACCTAGAGTCTTGAAACTTGACATGAAGGTTGGCCATAACTAGTTAGTAACCACTGGTCATTTCAAGGTCATTCATTTGAAGGTCAAGGTCACTGTGACCTTGAATGTAAAAATGTTAAAGTTCTTATTTCATGGTATAACTTTGGTATGCTTGGACCTAGAGTCTTCAAACTTGACATGAAGGTTGGCCAGGATTAACAGATGACCACTGGTCATTTCAAGGTCATTCATTTGAAGGTGAAGGTCACTGTGACCTTAAATATAAAAATGTTAAAGTTGTTATAACTTTGGTATGCTTGGACCTAGAGTCTTGAAACTTGACATGAAGGTTGGCCAGAACTAGTAAGTAACCACTGGACATTTCAAGGTCATTCATTTGAAGGTCAAGGTCACTGTGACCTTGAATGTAAAAATGTTAAAGTTGTTATAACTTTGGTATGCTTGGACCTAGAGTCTTGAAACTTGACATGAAGGTTGGCCAGAACTAGTAAGTAACCACTGGACATTTCAAGGTCATTCATTTGAAGGTCAAGGTAACTGTGACCTTAAATGTAAAAATGTTAAAGTTCTTATTTCATGTTATAACTTTGGTATGCTTGTACCTAGAGTCTTCAAACTTGAAATAAAGATTGGCCAGTACTAGAAGATGACCACTGGTCATTTCAATGTCATTTATTTGAAGGTCAAGGTCACTGTGACCTTAAATGTTAAAATGTTAAAATTGTTATAACTTTGGTATGCTTGGACATAGAGTCTTCAAACTTGACATGAAGGTTTGCAAGCACACTTAGATGACCACTGGTCATTTCAAGGTCATTCATTCTAAGGTCAAGGTCACTGTGACCTTGAATGTAAAAACTTCAAACAATATGTTACTAATTTGCTAATAAAAAAATTGAGATCAAACTTTCCTAATTGTCAATTCAAGTTCATATTTGTGACCTTAAATGTTATTGTTGTTCATGTATATGCATGCATTCAAAACATAACACAAGGTTTGCTCATGCCTTGAAAAGTACTTACATTTCATTTTGACCTTTGAACAATATTTCAGTAATTTAAGTATTGCATTGACAAAAACACGAAAGGTACTTTCCTGTCATTTAAATCAAAAATCCGGCTTCAATGCGGTCATCTCCGACCGCGGAACTCTTGTAGTCATTGTTTTGTCAGGTTTGTTAAAGTAAAAAAATACTTTTGTTAACTGTTTTCGTTAGTTGTTGTATATAATGAAAGGAATATTACGCTACTCAATTGTTCCAAGAGTTTGTATCACTCTCGTGGCTCCGCCTCTCGTGTGATACGTCATCACACAAGACACTCGAGTGATACAAATTCCTGGAACAATTGACTAGCGTACTATTCCGTATGTGTGAACCTTTATGTCGTATATTATAAACATACGTGTTTACCCTCTCAAAATAAGAGATGTAAGGGAAAGCACAAGTCCATCCCTTACGACATGCCTCGCGAAATCTTGTGTTCCCATTTATTTACTGAGTAGTTGGTTGGATAAATTTGCTGAAAATTTCAGAACTAAATGGCTTTAATGTGATCGTTAAGGAATCCACTGGCTGCGACCAGTTACTATGGCTATAAACAATGGCTATAACAGCAAGGACATATTTGAGTGTATTAGTAAATCGAGTCATAATATTTGCCTTTCTATACCCTTCCTCATCTGCAATTGCAAACCGCATTACTCAATTCGAATATCTAATACTCTATATATTGAATCTCCAGAGGGAGGAAATTATTAAAACTTGATACAGTCACTCTTTATCTAATACTTACTGAAAAGAAAAACATGAATTGGATTACACGAGGATATCAGAGTAATCTTACATGTACTGTACTTTATGTTAGAAATATGGAACGTTCAATGATAATACTGAACTTTTGCAAAAGAACGCAGTTATTCATTACGTTAACTTTGGCTTATATAAATCTAGTATTTCATTAATTTGCCGCAAATGGTTTAATGAACTGCGAATGTTAGTGTATATGAATGTTCTGTAGAAAGTTCTGTGAATTACTATTAATTTCCCATGACATACAGACCCACACAAGCCAACTACTATTCATTTCACATGACAAATAGGCCAGCAAATTTGTATTAGTGCTCGTTACGTCATGGCCTGCACCGACCATTCAAATTCATTTTTCATACCATGTAGCCCTGCACCAACCAATCATATTCATTTCCCGTGACCTGTAGGCCTTCTCAAACCAATCAGTATTCATTTCTTGTAACATAAAGGCCTGCATAAACCAATTGGTTTCATATTTTGTTGTGACATGAAAGTCTGAACCAGTCAATCAGTATTCATTTTTCGTGACATGTAGTCTGTATAAACAATCAGCTATCAATTAACCTTACATGTAGGTCGTTAATATTAATTTACATAAAGGCCTACACAATCAGTATTCATGTCAAATGATATGCATTCCTGCACCAGTCAGTCAGTATTAATTTGCCTCGATAGGAAGGTCTAAACTCTCAATCACTTCATTTACCATGACATGTAGGTCCTAACTACCAATCACTTTTCAATTCCCATGACATGTTGGTTCTTGCTACCAATAACATTTCAATTTCAGTAATATGTTTTCTAAACTACCAATCACTATTCATTTACCATGAAAAGGAGATATTAACTGCCTACTTCACTTCAGTTCCCGTAACATGTAGTTCTAAACTACCAATCACTATTCATTTTCCGAGACTTGGTCTTAACTACCGATTACTATTTATTTCCCGATACATATAGGTATTAACTACCAATCACTATTTACTTTTTGTGACACGCGGATGTCAGTACCAGCAACAACTATTACACACTCACAGTGATATGCATGGATCGACCGTTCCTAAGTGGTTACTCCAGTGTAATACGTCAATTATTGAATTTGCTGAATGAATTTATCATATGTCTAACTGAATGACAATTGGGCACACCGTAGTATCTCGTAGTTATGAAACGAATGATCACTCAACTGGGTATTTACGTTGTTTATATTATTATTCAGAAATAATGTGAGGTTTGTAAATATATAATTGTGTGCACACACAAAGTACACGGACGTAGTGTGAATTTTGTTCCATTATTTTCTTATGCATACAGCAGCTTATCATGTCAAAGCTTCCTAAGAAGACATACATATTTCGAATCAATCGAAATATCACACAATCTTATGTACATGGGCAATTATTTGGTGATTGTCTCCAGTATAATGGTTCGATTTTCTCCGCCGAGACACATGCGATTAACACAGGCGTCACGGAGGGTTATTGATATGTTGTTTCTGGTTTTCTTAGCGTAAGTTTGCTTTAAATTATCTTCCATGCAAGAATCGAAGTAGTAAAAAGCGTGTGTATTTTACAATATTATGTTTCTACATATTTATTTAAAAGTTACGAATATATGAAAATAGTTGGCCATTTTACATTCATAACATTTACTTTTTGCACACTGTTGTCAATGAAACATTCATTTGCCAAATTGTATCTGATCATTACATGCATTTAAGTTATTTATCTTACTTCGGACATCTATAAGGATTTCTAACTCAAAACAAGTCACTCATTTCGGGAGTTTTGCCGATTGCAAAAGCATCAAAGAAAAATGTTATTACTTTTGAGCTCCGTGTCATTGCGTTTTAGCGGTTGGGATCTGTATCCTATGTATAATTGTTTGAGCTTCATTATACGCGATTGCATTTATTAATTACATATACAATGTTGGTGACTCACATATGAATTTCGTTTATGTTAAAAAATATATAAAAATATTGTACTAATATCGCATTGAGTTCAATAAAATGAGTAAACGTTTGTTATGCGTCTATGTGCTGCTTAAGTTGTACAACAATAAAGTATTTTATTTATTTTAAACTAATGTACTGTATTTAAAAAAAACCATATCGTATAACCATGTTTAAGCCAAGAAAGTGCTATTAAAGGGACCGTTAACCGCGATTGACGGAAAGAGAAAAGTTCTAAAATACCGTATTTTTTACAATTATTAGTTTATATTGATAAAAATATTACGACTGTCATATTACATTACTTCAAAATAGTTAATATTTTCAGTATATTCTGTAATAAAATTTCGCGATGTGAAATCGAAAGTACATCGCGAGAAAAGGTGACATAACGACATAACGATATACACACTATAAATAACGCAAGTAGATTGATCATTATATATATATATAATTAATGCACTGGGTGGAAGTAACAAACAAAACATATGCTGTGGTTAAATGGTCATTGACTGACCGTTTTTATTATATAAAGACAGTTCAAAACATATATAAATATATACACCAATATATATAACTTAAGACATAAGGAGATTAAACAATTATATGTTATTCGTTAAAATGTGGAGGTTTCTTTAGAAAATGGCCTTCAAAAAGTTATTACAAAATGTACTAGTTACAACAAAACAAGTTTTTTCCTGCAGGCAGGTGCCGATTTGTGAGGAGATTGGGGAGGAAGGTGGGTAAATCAAATTTTCGTTGTTCTCTTTGTACAGCCGCATGGCATCTGAATGCGCATAATTAAAGATCGTTACACTTCGTGTGTTTCCGTCATTGTTTACAGGGAATACAACCAAGCTGATCCGATTTTCTGTAGATAGGTTGATTGCCGTTCCTTTCACCCAACGCATAAAAAAGACTGATAGGTTATTTCGTATAGTTTGCATTTATGCACTGGGTGGAAGTAACAAACAAAACATATGCTGTGGTGAAATGGTCATTAACTGACCGTTTTTATTATATAACGAAAGTTCAAAACATATATCAATATATACACAAATATATATAACTTAAGACATAAGGAGATTAAACAATTATGTTATTCGTTAAAATGTGGAGGTTTCTTTAGAAAATGGCCAAAAAGATTGCTATCTGCCCCCACATTTTTAAACGGTAATGGAGAGCTCCCACCTAGCTGGCACGACTGAGGAATACAAAATTAAACTCATACTTTGGCATCTCGTGAACAAAGTTGAATTTCATAGGGCAAGTATAGCAAGTATATAACAAATGACATATTTTTCAACAGAATCACAAAATATTTTTACTAGAATATAGCTATACAATTCACTACGCATGCACAATTTGCATGCCTGGGGTTTTCCACGTGGCAATGATGTTCAATCTACTTGCGTTATTTATAGTTAAATGGTAGTTATCTGGTGCCTGTACCCAGTAAAATTTATTACCGAATATACTGAAGAGATGAATACTTTTTTTCAAGTAATGTAATATAACAGTCGTGTACAAAATACGGTATTTTAGAACTTTTCTTTCTCGTCAATCGCGGTTGACGGTCCCTTTAATGAACAATAAAGGTAAGGTTAGCAAGTATATGTTGTTCACTCGTTTGGTCGCTTGTCTAACTTTAAATGTCAGTACAAATTACTAGATGATCTTCTTGGAAGTCAATGATTTGTTCACAGTAGTTTTCAAATTAGATCTATTTTCATGGATGAATGAAATATTATTGATTCGCATTTCGTGTAAGAGATCATTTTAAGTATACGTTATATAACGTATATAAGTAGTTATCAACTGCCGACTATTCTATTTGATTTTATCATTCCAGACAGCAAAGAAAACAACTTTATGTAAAGGGTTGTTATACAAGGCCAATTTATAAAGATCAATTGTTTGCGACATTTCGACCTCTGTTTGAGCAGCACGTTTCTTGAGTCTAAAATGTCTTACACTATAGTCAACTTTAAAAAATCACTTGTTGTATTAATTGTTTTGATTAAATATATCGGCCATGTTTGGGTACATAAAACAGGTTTACAGCCCATAGTAATATGCTTCTAACTGACCGTTTCAAACAGCGACCCCAGTTTTATTCATTCGTGTTTTTGCTTGTCTTATGCCTAACTGTGAGGCAATTGGTCATCTAGAATCCGTTTGTAATGATTGTTGGTAATATATTGGTAATATGTTGAATACATAACTGAACTGACACTCAGTGCCCTTACAAATTGCGTTGATTGTGTCACAACACCTACTATACGCTTTTTTCATTTTGACATTTGAAACTGATAAATATCTAATCAGTTTCAGAATGCAATATGAAGGAAGCAAATTGGTACAAACATTTGTGAACTACTTATAGTTGTGTTATTTTTCTGAAATATTCTGTACGGAAAATGGGCGGAGTCGGTGGCCTATTAACATTCAATTCGTCCTGTTTTACCATCGCCTCTAAATATCGATCAGTTAGGCAGTGTTAGTGCTTCCGAATTAGTTGTGCGTATTTGTCTATCTAATTATCTGATTGGAGCGCATCGGAAACGAACCTTCATTTATTAAAGCTTGGGTATGTTTATTTTAAATGCTATGTTCAATATCAGTGTCAGTGTAACAAAAAAAAACTTTCAAGTGTTTATCATTCTACATTAATAAAATGCAACTCTTACAAACGTAAAAAAATAAACAGCTTTATCTAAAGTTTTTGTAATATTAAATGCACTGATTTTTTTGTGTGTTTCATCGAAAGAGCCCAAATATTTTATTGTTATGCATTCTTTTTCAATTGTGTTTATTTGCATCTAGTTCTGGGCATTTGCATGCAAATGTATTCATGTATCTTGTTTATTTTTGTGTACTCTGAGGTAGTATAATTGAGAACATCGATGTGCACATGTTTAAAATATCACATGTCAACGTTGTTGTTTTCAATCTGAATACGTACTCATTCCATTTAACCATATTAGAAGATAAGTTTGTATGTAATTAGGGAATAAATAGTATTATTAAACTGATTTTTTTATTAAAATCAGTTTGTTGATTAATAATACCGATCTTTTTTCAATGTACAAAATGTGTATGCGATCATGCAAAATGAGAAATGTTGTTAATGAACACATGATTATAAATGATTGTTTGGTCATTTAAACAATTGTTATACTTTCCACAATATGTTAAAATTGCGGCTTGCTTATGCTTCATTTAATTATTCAATTACATTTTTTTTTAATCAGGATGCATTTATCTTTATCGGTTAAACATAACACAACATAGCACTATCATTATTCCAGCGTTGTCTCGAATGAAACACGGGAAACGAATGTTCATGATATTTGAAGCTGCTAGTTAAGTCGGTCTGATAAATAATCAGATGAATTGTTAACTGAATAAAAAAAAACAAGATTAAATTGTGATTGATGCAGTAACCTCAAGTGTTGCAACAAAAGAACATGTGCGTTTCCTATAGCATCGACATTGGTTTCGTTTTATATCACTTCCTCCGTTTAAATGTGGATGAATTTAGATTATTGTTTGATTATTTCTGAGACATTCCATCGAACTCGTGTTCTTTGAACCGTACTGCTATTTGTGGTGCCATTGAGCATGAGTTTATTGACGTTACTAGTTGTCAATTTTTATGCTTCAGGATGCTTTATCATGTTATTTGAATCTCTGGAATAATTAAAAAAAACTGCCAAGTCCTAAACAACTATGGAAGTGTATAAAAGTTTGTTCACAATTTGTTTGAAATTTGAATTTTATGTTAATTTTTATTATACATATTAGATCATATATGTGCTTGCAGTATTTTATAGTCTCAAATTATCTTTACATTTAAACATATGCTTTAGTACATACATAAATACATACAAAAGATGTACAGTCGATAAGTCGGTAAGGTTTTGTATCATTCGCTTAAGTTAAAGTTTGTAAGCTCACTTATATCACTACAGGGCACCAACAATTCTTTTTCTGTTCAAAGATAATAATGTGTGTATGTACTTGAAGATAGTTTTAGACTGTTACTCAGCAAATATATAAATTTGGTGTGTTTTAAAACTTGTTTTACACATGAAAATATATGTCTTTATCTTAAGAAAAGCAATACCATGTCCTCAATGTTATTTTTACATTATGGCAAATAATACAAAATAATTATATTTCCACATATAAGTCCACAAAGATGGGTTATCGTTTCCTAATATACGTTGCATAAGGTACACAAATAAATAATTATTATTATCGTCTTTAACATCTTCGAATGTGTTACTAGTTTTCGAATATTAAATATCGTTTTTGAAACCATGGCATTTAATTGTTTATGTATATATAAAGCTATGCTTTTACTTTCATAGCATACATAGTATATGGACAGTGCGCGGCCATATGCATCATGATTGGATTTCGATGAAATCTGATTTAGTATTGACATAAATTCTCTAGGAAAATAAACATTTGTGATTGAACCACTTGACATTCTTTGTTTATAAAGCAACCTTCAAATACACGACGACCACAAAATACATCTTTAGGTATCGGATGCAGGCAAAACAACACGACCGAAACACATTAATACGCTGTATAGCGCTGCTGCAGGGATGTAGTCATCTTTCATGCAGTTAAATAATTTGAACATATTTTAAACTTGTTTATTATTTAAAAGGGATGTCATATCAGAATGTTTTATACCAAGAATGCATCTCCTTATAGAGTTTGTTCACAGATAACAGTTATTAAAGACGAAGTAACCGCATTGCAACTGTTCATGCACAGCATGTAGATGTTAAGCTTGTTGATAAAGACACACTTGCAAATAGTACTTCATACCATTGTAATTATTTGATTAAATTAAATTATAATCTGATTGCTCAATGGTTTAATATTAACAATAGTAACATTATTACAACCTTTCTGATGAAGGTCGAAATGAATTGAATGCTAATAATTTTCAACGTGTCAGAATCAACAGCATAACATACACTCGCCATACCATCGAAATGTTTCTTAGTAAGAAGCCTTCACCCAAGCTTTACACTGTCCGTTTTAATAACAACGCATGGGTGTACATTCATATGAAAATCAGAAGTATTTAATAATTACAATAAACACGATGATTAGTATATGCTGTTCGAAAACTGAAAATTATAGATTACATTTTAAAGTTATAAATCCATCTATAGTGAATGGAGGAAATAAAAGTATATCTGTTACGTAAACAGCATGTACACGCTCCTGATTATGATTACTTATTATAATTATTCATCATGAACTAACCGCTATATAAACGTTTCATTATAATTATACCCCCACAAACGAAGTTAAGGGGGGTATATAGGAGTAAGCTTGTTTGTCGGTCGGTCCGTATTAAGTGTCCGCTCTCTAATTCAAGTAGTTTTCATCCGATCTTCACCAAACTTGGTCAGATGTTGTATCTAGATGATGTCTAGGTCAAGTTCGCATATGGGTCATGCCGGGTCAAAAACTAGGTCACGGGGTCACTTAGTGCGTTTTAAACATTGAACATGGTGTCCGCTCTCCAAGTCAAGTAGTTTTCATCCGATCTTCACCAAACTTGGTCTGATGTTGTATCTAGATAATGTCTAGGTCAAGTTCGAATATGGGTTATGCCGGATCAAAAACTAGGTCACGGGGTCACTTAGCGCGTTTTAAACATTGAGCATGGTGTCCGCTCTCTAATTCAAGTAGTTTTCATCAGAGCTTCACCAAACTTGGTCAGATGTTGTATCTAGATGATGTCTAGGTCAACAACACAAAATGAGAGATAATGGTTATTTGGGGGTTATAACATAACATCATAGATAATGGTTATACCAGTATCTTTTTCTATTTTGTTAAAAATAATCGGCCAATATATAAATATTTACAGTAGAAAAAGATTCCATGTAACTTCATTGAGTGTCTTTCACACTGAAATTCCCGACGCCCTTTGATACTTTGCATCAATACTTATCTTTTATTATCCATGATATGTCATATAAATTGTAATATAATACAGTGTTCATATCTGGAATTGCTGCTAACACGCTACGCATCACACAATCTAAAAGATAATAATCCGGCGGTTAATATATATTTGAAGACACGGGGCTTGTTTTTTAAACGTAAGTGTAAAATATAAATAGTAAACAAAAATTTAGAACGACAATTACTTATGTTATTTATAGCAAAAGTACTCATATTTTAATTACCTATATATATTTATTCACAAGCTGATCGTATTTTCTCAAATCTAAATCCACAGTCTAAGTATGGGTTGGAAATTACGGACCCAGATCACTCTTCTCGTTGCAAGCTTGGCGTTGATGCAATGATCCGAAATGATGGACATACGTAAACTCTTAATATGCCCTTGTAAGTCTGCTGCCAAGTCAATAAACAGGCAGAGGCGTGTATCGGGTCAACCAACGTGTTCATTACTTGCGTCTAAATGTTTTTTAAATGGGCGGTAAGGCAACAACAAATTGATTAAATGTTCGATGGATTCGCCGCACCTAAAAATCTTAAAACTGAATAAAAATATTTTTATTTTTATTTTGCGCCCGCAGCAAAAACAATTTGCAGCGCACCTGTTTATTAAATGATTTAGTTTTATTTAGCCTACGTATTTAACGACATAGAGTGTTATAACGCTTTGCGTTATTACATTGGTTTTTGGTAAAAACAAATGGCAGCGTTCGTCTGTCTTGTCATGTCGGCAAAAAACACAAATGGCAATGTTAATTTTCCACCGGGGCAAGTAGTCATTGCATCACAGATGATTTGAGTTATTTTATAATTTCAACCGTATTTACATCAGGATTTGAAATGTCGCCGGTATGCGTTCGATTGGTAAAAAAATGCAATAAACTGGTTGGTATTTATTAAGTTAAAATTTCAAAACTTAACATGCCAAGGAGTGTCGCCGTTGAACTGGACAAAAATGTCGAGTATAATATAAATTGTACGAGTCACCTTTCTTCTAGTTCAAACTGTTAATGGCTAAGTGTAAGGTGTACATTATGCCCCTTAAACATGAATTTAGCATAAGTAAGAAAGTGAAGAAACTTTCTGGACCTAAACGACTTTACTGTCATTTGATTGACTTTTTTATATATTAAAATACTCAATTTTAACTACCCATTTCTTATTTTTCTTTCATTGGGAAGTTATGTTTTTTTTTACTTTACAAAACTTAAACTTCTCATTTCTAATGTTAATAGTGCTAAAATAACAAAAGTAATGCATCGAGTATTGTATAATACCATAACCTATGATATTTAGAACTAATAGAAATTCGAGATATTTCGTATCAGTGTTTTTTGCCCAAAATAACAGACTCTTATAGGCTGTGTCCAAATTGAAAATTGTACAAAAAGCTGTTTCCCAAAAAGTAACTTTTTTTACTTTTAAAAGTCTCGCCAAAATTTCCAAAAAATAAGTCAATGTTTTTAAATAAACTCAATTGGTTTATCATGCATCTATTTGGCAAAATATATCAATTTACATAGACAATGTATGTATTTTTTATTTTTCCCTTTTCGCTCGCCTGTGATTTAACAAAAAATAGATTAAAAATAAATTTATTTTTATTTCGCTAGCTCGCTCCATTTTTGGGAAGCAAAAATCCGTAGAACATATCATCAATTTGTTGTGGCCTAAACAATTAATTTGCGTTGCATGTTAAGTCATGTTTCATTGTAGTGATCCTAGATTTATCCATATTTGTGGTGTGTTGCGTTTAGTAACTGTAGCTTAATGTGTCTAGTATTTTTTTATTGCTACAAATAAAAGAACCCGTGCTATAGTAGGGCTTTTATCTTGCTGATTCAGATGAAGGTATATATATATATATATATTTATATATATATATATATATATATATATATATATATATATATATATATATATATATATATATATATATATTTGTATAATGATTTTAACACTCTTTGTAGATTTATTCAACATATTTTGTGAAGGTAATCAGCATTAATTGATAACAAGGTAAGTTTTTATATATTCATCCAAAATATATTTTAAAGAATTCGAACTTAATTATTATGTACTAATAAAATGATTGAACAAAATATAACTTGATATATCTTATTCAGAATCACTTATTTCATATGATGTAAAATGAAATTACCTTACTCTAAGATAATATCTAAGACTGTCACAGAAACTTTTGTTAACAAATGGCATTTACAAATTTAAATATACACCAGTCTTTGACAGAACTACTCCAATCAGTCAATTATGATTTCGCCTTGATTGTAGCAAAATCGAGTACTTTCACCACGGTGACGGAAATAGAAGTATCAACTTAGGCTTTGGTTGTTATCATTATTCAATGTTTTTCATTAAGTGAAATCAGTAAGTAATTTTTGGTTAGGATGCACGATTTATCAGAAACAAGCTAGTAGTGTTCTCGCCATTTTGTATAAATTCAGACAAATTTTTTTATCGGTAAGTGACGATTTCATATTATATTCGTTGGATAAAATAATGCCACAATATAGGAACAGAGGAAATGTCCTTCAAAGTTTCTTATATAGTGACAGAAAAACGGAGCTCGGCCTTGAATATTAAATTAAATTGTAATGTTTTCTGTCTACCTACTCATAACAGATCCATATATATCTAACACCAACACTCGTTTTCGGCACATGTGCTTTACAAGGCCACACAACCACGAAACTGAGATGTGACATATCTTCATGAGAGGGATGATGGGTTTTTTATGACTATGATGTAATTTACAGACGTATATGCCAGAGATTAGGGAATGCTATTAAGATTTTAAAAAACCATCATTAATGGTGATTATTTATATTATGACTGATGTTTATTCAAATATGCTTCATGACATTTCCAACGTGCTCGTTATTTATTCGTTTAAACTTGGTGAGTGTTGCAACATGCTTGGTGACTATTCCATGTTTGTGTGTTCATAATACATGACACATGATTGAATAATACATACTTTACTGTCGTATATGTGTACTTTTAAATTCTAACAAACGTGATGAAACTGTAATCTGAAACAAGTCATAATTGGTTTTGCCACAAAGTGTAAATAACAACAGCAGTTAGCAACAGGCAGTACGCAGAATGCAACTAAGCCGAATGCAAATTACCAAATTATGACAGCAGGGGTGGCGCATATTAATTTTCCGCATATTGAATACATTACGTTTTTGAAAAAAGAGAAAACATCCAAACTATTCTGGCTACTATACTGAATAAACTGGATCAGTTGCCTTTGTTTTCTAATCTGTTTTAAACTAAATACGTTTATTTTTGCCATTAAGACCAGCAGGCCTGTGTACACAAGACATGACTGCTGTTAATATTGTTGATATTGATTAATTGCAGTTGCTAATCCAGAATATATACATGTTTTTAATTCAATACATAACGGAGCTCATATGTTTGAAGTGTGGCCCATTTATAGTTCAAATAATTACAGTAGACGTAATCTACCGACGTACATTATATCGACCTCATATTTATAAAGTAGCCCAACCTATTGCCACACACCTGTGCGTGTAACATTTGCGATTGTTGTAGTATGTTAACCATGCTAGTATTACATAGCATAATAGTAAATACATACTATTACAGTATTATACAACAGAAATTTCAATCATTTTGAACATAAATATAAAATATACATGTAAAATAAACAGGTCCTGTAAGGGTGGTCTCGCTGGCCTTATAACGCGGTCCGGGCTGCCGAGCTCTCGATTCCTGAACGCTGGGCTGATTCTCGCGAAGCGCTGATGAACGGCGGTTTGAGCCGGGACTATGTAAGGGGTGGTCTCGCGGGCCTAGTTGGGCTACCGAGCTCGCTAGGCCTGATCGCCGGGCTGTCACTCTCGGGACCATAGGGACGTTTTCCTCGGTCTCGGACTGCGGGCAATCTGCCGAACATTTATCGAAGGCTGCAATTTCCATATATCGTCAAGACCAACAGTATCGATGAGCAGATAGAAACCTATTTGGGACGTTACCGCCAGAGAAGAAAGCATTATTATATATATTAGATATACTGTTTTCTCGCGCGATGCGCCTAGTCTTTCGGGAAGTAGCTTATCGTCGCGGGCGGGTGTTCGATGGAGGAGACATCGGGCACTTGTACAACGCGAGCCAGGGCAATGCTCTCCAAGCGGGGGCGACCAGTCTACGGAACCACTAGGCATATGCAAGAAGCTCGGCCGCCGAAGCGGCTCGCAGTGGTCCCGGTCGCATACACACCCGACCAGAGAGTAGAAACCACAGGCCTGCACTCGGCGATGCGAACGGGACTAGAACTTGTCGGTCCCTAGACGCTCAGTCGGACACAGCTTAACTGCCTTCGATACGGAGAGCCATAATGAATCCTGTCAGCTTGGCGCGGTCTCTCAACCGAAGCCCGACGGCGACCAGTTGAACGGATGATAGAGCCCACGCAGCGGTTTCGGAGAATCGGCCGTTTTTCGGCCTTCAAACTGGCCGCGCGTTCTCTCGGCGGAACGAGCGCGGCGGCCACGACCGGGCACACATTCAAACACACAGTCGCATCCGGGCGACTCGCATGGGCGATAATACACATTATTATCATTGTCATTCTATCCGAATCAGCTACCGACAAACATGGACGGAGGGACGAACGACGGGCGGATGGACATTGCCAAAATAATATTCCTCCGCCTTCGGCAGGGAAAACTATTTAAAATATATATGTAGATACATGTAGATGTAAACAAATGATTTTAGGTTAAATCTAAAAGTAAGATTATACACAGACATTGTAATCAATAAAATACACATCCAGACGTGATTGCCGAAATGTTTCCCTTCTTAAGTAGATTATCTACTTCACGTTTCAAAATTAGGACCAAATAACTATGGTTAAAGGGGCGCATTATCTGTCATATATGGAGCATATACGGTACACCCAGATGCTGTGATTATGTCAACATTCTATGACGACATGATATCAAAAAGGTGTCATGGCGTAAAAAATAACTCATCGTGTCGACTAAAACTATGATGGAAAGTCATTTTTACAGGTACATGACGCCAAAAAATATGGCGATTTGTCGACTTAGATCATGTCTACCAAATATGTTTTCGGGAAAAGCCGGAAACATTTACGTCGAGACTTTAACTTAATGTCGTTATGGCGAGTAAAATTAAGTGGGAAAAGCTACACAACTATGTCGACAAACCATGTTATTTCACAGTAAGTCGATATAAATTAATCCGGCATGACCTTATTATTGGGGTGTACCATATATGCTTCCGTATTTCTCTATTAAGACCACAACATTGTGATCAACTGTTCGACATAATAATTTCTTCCCAAAAAATTGAAGCGAGCGATTGCAATACAAATAAACACATGTTAAAAGTCTCTCTTTGATATACATGTACTCAGAGGCGAACGCTTATAATATAGGTGCCCATTTGATGAGCATTCAGCGTATTAAATATCGCAATTTTTGTACCCGTAACTTATAAGAACTATAGCAGTATGTGTTTTATATGTGAAGGTTTTATCAAGCGGAATGGAAAAACAACACTGTTTCTAAAAAATCGGATGCCGAACAAATTTGACGTATTAAAGTGCATTTAACGTATTCAATGTATCCGATGAACAACTGATAAATTTGTTATGACCTTAGAATCGATATATAGAGAATAACAGGTTACTGTACCATCGTTTTGTAATATATCAGGCGAGGCTTAGAATAATATAACGGCGAGGCTTGCCGAGCCGTTATTTTATTCGTGCCGAGCCTGATATATTACAAAACGATGGGACAGTAACCTGTTTTTCTATTTATCATACCACACTTTCCTAAAAATCTGCAAGACAATCCATTTTTTATATTTAAAATGTACGCTGATTTTGCTGATCAGGCTTTAACACGTTGACACACATGTAGCAACAGCGTTCGAAAGGACTACACGAAAAATCGCTTATTTTTAACATCGTATGGAGAAAAAAAAGTTGTTTGTACTACGAATTGGAAGAGTACACCCACTTTAATTATAAACATCTTGAATTGGAGATCAGGAATGGACTGCAGCGACAAATTAAATCGAAGAATACACTTCACCGAATAGTTTGGAGACGCCATTTTGGAGATGTGTATTGAAATTGACATTTTGATGATGGTGTCAATATTGACTTAAGCGTGTTAAATCGTTTCTTTAAATAGTTGAGGATGAGCATACAGTCGTCTTTTGTCTTGACTTTCTGTGCAACACTTGCGAGTGCAATGACTATATCGATATTTAAGATGTATTTTCTCATTGATGACGTCATTTAACTTCCGTATTGCGGGCTGTGTTGATTTTTTTAAAAATAAACGTTTTTGTGCTTTATGACTTTAAACTAGAATAAAATATGTATGTTCTTGGTATCAAATTTTTTGTTTTGTTTAACCTGATTCATGTTTAGAAATAGTTGACTTTATTGCAAATTTCACGTTACTCCAAACATTGACTGATATAAGAACTTCCTGTTGACTATGATATAAAAAAATATATCAGTCAACGTTATATCAGGCAGATATCAAGGCGGTGGTATGATAAATTAATATGAAGGCCTTATGTGATTTATGTTCTCCTTCTGGTTCATTGATCTGAACAGCAAAACAAGCGTCGATAATAGAGCCTTGGAATGATAGTTACGGCTGATAAATTGTTTTTTTTATTGCCAGCACAATTTGATTCAAAGGTCTGCATGCTATCGGTTTCCTTATAAAGCAGGAATTTCCTGTGATTTGTTCCATGAAAAATTAACTCGTGATAACTGATATTATCTGAATTATATCAGATAAATATTAACTGACGCGGTTGTAAAGACATATGGGTTTTCAAGTCCACCTCTGAGTGTTTATGTAATTTCATTGTTTATTTTCATAATATTTTTTTTTCGTAACTATAATTATGCAAAAGTTTGCACATAGCATTTTTAATATACAAAACTGCTATTTTTGTTTCATGAACTGTTTCTGTATTTAGTATATTAACAGTGTATTTGAAGAACATTGTAAGTGTGGGAAACTTTGATAACTGCCGACGATACACGGATTGACAGCATCAAACAATATACTACTGATATGAACAAAGAAAAACAAAGAAAAACATGACATGTGTTCATATAGCAAATCCCCGTATTCCACTTTTTTTCTCAAGACTCTACTTATGTCGGAAATAAGAAACATACTTGTCAGATTTGACATTTGACTCTGACCTTAAAAAGGGCCTAGATATTTTGGGTTTCAGACCATTTTACATTTAACGCGTCGTCTTATGATTGTTTAATGTGTTCGACCCAGTGAAATGAATCTAAGTTACCCAAAAGCGTATTTTTATGATTCTTTTATCAACAGAAATCAATTAAAATATTCATGGAGTAAATCTGTTGTGTCCCTTAATTTTGAAACTATTTTAGCTTTATTTTATTTACGTCGATACAATTTAATTCAACAGAAAACACAAAATGTAATTTGTGAATATTCTAGTATACGTCTAGCCTTATTAGGACCATCTGTTAGTACATTATAATAAGATTGATGTCACGTGCAGCTGAGGCTTTGTCATCATCTCTTCAAATCATTCTGTTGTAACGTATGTCTTTTATTAGCCTCTTCCTGTGTTAAGAATTGTCTTGTTCAAGTTATTTTTATAGGCAATATCTTGTCTATAAAATATAAGGAAATGCACTGCAGATTGAATGTACATACACAACAATGATCTGAATGATAAAGATTAATTTGTCTCTTTTCTGTTTTTGCTGAAAGTTCATGGAGATTGTCAAGCGAATTAATTCGGTAATATTCAAGGTTTTTGTGTTTTCTTAAATCAATCATTCTGTTTACATGACTCTTTTTGGTATACACATACATATTACCTTCTTGATTACTAGATAGATGAAATAATTCGTCTTCTTTGTTTTAATTTAAACTGTATAATTTTTAACAAATTATTTGTATTATTGGATAGTCACATCCATTTATTAATTTGAAAATCATATTGCTTCTGCCACTAACCTTGGATAAGCATACACGATTTATTTCATGAACTGCATGTTTAGTAAGACATCGACACTCAGGGCTGGTAATACATTGAAAACGACGAGACGAAAACCTTAATAGCAAATACACTGTGAGATGTGTCAATAAATATGGGAAAGCGCTTTTAAAATATAGCATGGCTCGTGACGAGCACAAATTATTATACTATACGTGTTTATGGGTAAATACAGTGCTTTAACGTTAAAAAGCCGCAACCATTGGTCTTATGTATCATTGGCAAGTGCATTCATATTTAAATTTCCTAATCGTGTTATTATAGTTTAAAAAGTAAACTTTTTTAATGCTTCAAACTTCAGTCAATTTTTATCCTAATGCGCAACAGTAGTTGGATATACAATTATATCAGTGATCTGGTACACACACGCCGTCAAGAAATTCGTTTAATAAGTGTATTAAGTATAACAAATCGTGACTTTGTTGTGTAAAATATGTTATGAAATGCCAGCAAGTATTATATTTTATACCACACTTTTTTGTAAAAACAACACTACAACGACAACCCGTTTTATATAAAAATGTGTTACTATTTTAACATCCTTTTATCCTTTTTTTGCAAAACGAGCCATGCGACTGGGCAGTGTTTTGTGCAGGAAATGAAAACCCAATAACTGTGATCTTACAGAGGCGTTTTTTGTTTGAGAAGATGGTTGCAATAAAGTAAATCTTTTTAACGACTTGCAGTTTATTTAAATGTTTTAAATAAGTTTATTATATTGTTCCTAATTTATGTTTCCTCGCAATATTTTTCCCACATGATTACTATTTTAAATCTATATGTTAATTTAAAGTCAAAGATTTGCCGACCGGTGTCATTTTGTCTGTTGATACAACACATCTATGATAAATGACGAAAATAATATCAGCAATTAAAAGCCAGTATTGAAGATAATGGCGATATAAACGTAACTCAAAATACAGTTTTTTCAACGAATTAAAATGCTATAAACAGTCGAAACCTGATGGCTCGAACTCGCCGGGACCGACAACAAAAGTTCGAGCCATCCGGAATTCGAGCCATCCGATTTGTAATACACTTATTTTTACAACTGTAGATTTACATCGCTAGTCGAAAGGTACTCATACTTCCCCAACTCCTTTCTGTGCCTCCATAGCTCAGTGGATAAGGCGCTTGCTGAAATCCAGAGGTCTCGGGTTCGATCCCGGGTCGGGGCACATACATGCCAGTCATGTTTCAGCGGAATGCTGACTGACAAATAAAGGCTTAGCTCGGCATTAAGACGTGTTTGTTTGTTTGTCTAATTTCTGCTTTTGAATCAATAAAAAACTAAAACATGTATATTTGAACTATTGTTATGAAACATTATTTAAAAAAATATAAAACACAATTTAAAAACGAAATGTGTTTGTGAAACTTTAATCCCCCAATATATTTTACCTTTGACATTAAAAGATGACCTTGACCTTGACCATTCACCACTCAAAATGTGCAGCTGCATGAGATAGACATGCATGCTGAATATCAAGTTGCTATCTTCAATATTGCAAAAAGTTAGGACCAATGTTAAAGTTTGACGCAACCGAACCAACACACCAACAGACAGGGCAAAAACAATATGTCCCCCATTATAGACTGGGGGATATTATTTTCATATACTCAATTTGTATTTTATCGGCACGTTTTTTACGTAGCACATGTAAAATGTTCAGGTACATGTCGGACGCAGCACTTAAAACAAAACATGCTTACGCGCTATATACACATCGCTGAATACATATATTTATGTATTTGCTTCCTTTTGTAAGAATAACATCATGTCAGTATGTTTTTTTGTACACGAGTCGTCGTTTAGATTCAACGCTTTCTATTCCATCAAGTTGACATAGTACAATGTGTGCTGCAGCAACTCCAGCCCTAATAATACCGCATTTACAAAGGGAACTCAAGATTTTATACAAAATGTTATCTTTTGATCAAATCATCTAACGATTGATTCGATGACACGTTTGCAATTATGACTCTGGTCGTGGAATTTCGAGGTGGATATGTCTGAATGAACATGACAAGAATATTTATTTGGTGTTTGTTTTGTTTAAATGTATTAACTGTCTATCCTTAATCGATAATCTTCCACAATGATAATCGATATGCAACCGCAGGACAGTATGCATAACCATGTTTCTGGTGCTCAATATACAATCGCGCGTTTGCACTCCTAATCATCGTTCCATTTTATTCATGTGTTGTCTCGTGTATGAAACGGTATCGCAGCTTACAGTTGATCACATATATCTGATGCAATATGTTTACATGGACTGGTTGTATAGATGCGTGCACACCAGGCGTCGATATCTATCCGAGTCAGATATAAGACGCTAAAAGTAATGAATGAAATACGAAAAAGACACCCTATGTTTATAATAAATATATCGTGTCTAAAATGCTTAAACACTGATATTAGGTCGTTATGTACTCCAAAAATGGATTGTTTCAGAGATAATAAAGAGATCAGTATATGAGAGTCGCGCCGTTTTGTTTTATAACTCTCCGATATTCCAACGCAAAACATATTATAATCGACCTTCCTATGAAGCGGAGCACGCAATAATAAATGTCACAGATAACTCTTTTGTTTCAAGTAAGTAATTTGAAGAAAACAATATTAGTTGGGAATACCGTATACGCTTTGTAATGAACAGATGGGACCAATGGTTTATTAATGAATCAGTGAACTGTATTTGATATACGAGTTTTAATTGCCACTAACCATATACAGTTGTTGTACTATAACAAATAACTATATATTTATTTCCGTCACTCAATTATAATAAATTTGGAAGATCAGTACCAAACAATGGACCGGCAAATCAAACATGGTAGTGTACGTTGTAAACTACTGTGAATGAACCATGACGCTGCGAAAAAGACAATTATCTATGAGAACAACTACATTACAGCGACATAACCACTCACCACCAGATAAGCCATTTTAGATCCGTTTTTACTATTTACTGTGCTGTTATTCAAATCAAGTGAGTATGAGTCTATAAACCACATGATAATAATACGATTCAACAAAACACGTATGAAAAACATCAAACAACATTATCAACACAGTGTTCAGTATTGATTCACGATGATCTGTTAATCGTCACTATAAAGCGCACTTACATAGTTATAACGAAATACTTATTTCAAAATCACTTTTAAAAGACTCACCAATCATGTTAATTTGCAAAATTTAACTATATGTATCTGAATCCTTGTTCACTACATAATGTCTGTACTTGAATAAAGCGCAGTGTAGATGACTATTTGAACAATACATAAATATTGAATTGTGCTTAATATTGCAATGAAACTTCACATCTCTTTAAAGAGCCCTATAATTAGACTGTCTGTTCGACAGAGTTGTCCATTCATATTGTAAAGACACTTCCTGAATCCAGGTAAAATTAAAACAACTCTCTTAGTGCTAACGAATTGATTAATATCAATTACTACTCGTCCATTATATGATGTTCCCATAATTATGAATGATATGTTTTGTTTTTAATTTACTGTAAATGTCTGAGTCCATTTTTTATTATAGCATAATATAGCATACTATTGTTATGAACGGGAAGAGCCTTTCGTTTATATTAAAGGGGCCTTTTCACAGATTTTGGCATTTTTTAACTTTTTCATTTAATGCTTTATATTGATAATTGTAAACATTGGATCGTAAAAGCTCCAGTAAAAAATCAAGAATAAAATTAAAAAAAGGAAAAGAACATTGCCCGGAGCAGGTTTCGAACCAGTGACCCCTAGAGTCCTGCCAGAGTCCTGAAGTAAAAACGCTTTAGCCTACTGAGCTATTCCGTCGAGTACACATAGTTGACGTATTTTATACCTTATATAAGTAATCTTCGTAGTTTCACAAAATTTAACGACAAAAACAGAACTCTCCAAATTATTCAATCGTTTTGCGTTGCAACGCTTTATAATTTTTAGGTTTTAAAATCGTCAAAAGATGCATATAATGGCTATATTAGACCATGGTAAATGTTCAGTATTACTGTTTCCTCACAAATATCATAACTAAAACGAAAATTTGCGAATCTGAAACAATTTTTTTCAATTTTGTCGATTTACCAAAGCGTGAAAATATCCCTTTAAAAGAATATTAAATATATTTTGAACACATTCGTTGACACATCCGCTTTAAACACTTGATATCAAAGTGTATGTATTTTTTAATACAGATCCGATGTACACATGTTCCACAAAATTTCCTCCGAACATAAACAATAATCTGTCAAACTATATACGTATTTGACTAATATTTATTTTACTTTAAGCTATTTCACTTTTTGGGACGTTTACGCAAAAAAAAACAACAACAATAGAATGATAATGATTCGATTTCGTTTACACCAAAGCAAAAACTGCATAAAAAGTGCATCTTTTGACATCCAAATATCGTAAATGTACCGAATCACCCGAGCAGACGCATCATCTACCGCAGTTAAGCCTCGACGGTAATGGGAATCACAATTTCTGTCTCGTTACGAATAAATGTATACTTTCTTCGGGTTCTTGGTTAATTCTTGATTTGTACTCGGAACATTCCTCATTAGGAAGGAAGTAAATGGTTCCCCTAGACTCATGAAAGATGTGTTACATTTTAAGAAATCGGCAGAAGTGCAACATTTGTAGCACTTTCTAGAGGAATAGAGGCAACGTTCCTGAGTTGTTGGCCTTTTACTTCTTTAAAAAAGGTTGAACAACTCTGAATGTCAAGATAATACAGAACCTTAAATCAGATGGCACTTTATTTGCAGCACGGACTACCAGGCAAGCAACATATTATCAAAATGACTACAACTAATAACATCAACTAAAAGTATACATTACGGGACAACACCTACAACACAAATACAAAGCATTCAGATGGGTAAAGTCGGCATTGCTTCATTGGAGCGCCCAATACAAAACAATGGTGTTTATTTACCGTATTAAAGGGGCCTTTTCACAGATTTTGGCATATTTTGAAGTTTGTCATTAAATTCTTTATATTGATAAATGTAAACATTGGATCTTAAAAGCTCCAGTAAAAAAAATCAAGAATACAATTTAAAAAAGCAAAAAAAAGTAGCCGGTACCATGGCTCGAACCAGTGACACCCGGAGTCCTTGAGTTAGTCTGAAGTAAAAACTCATTAGCCCTCTCGGCTATTCCGCCGGGTATACACAAATTGAGTATTTTATACCTTATATAAGCAATATTCGTAGTTTCGTAAATTTAAACGACAACAACAGAACTCTCCAAATTATTCAATTGTTTCGCGTTGCAACGCTTTATAACTTTTAGGTTTTCAAATCGTCAAAAGATACATATAATGGCTATATTGGACTATGATAAATGTTCAGTAATACTGTTTCCTCACAATTGGCTCAAACACGTAACATGAATCAAAGACTTATTATGAAGCTGTTAAACGGTTAAGTTAGAGTAACGCTTGCAGACACAAAAATAGTTAAACATTACCGGTACATTTATTACAGCTTACCTTATCAAAGTCGTGGAAATGCTATTATTATAATGTTGTTTCATTGATCATTTAAATCGCATATCGTTTGCCGTGCATCATATGTTTTTAACCCGGTTCTGTTAAAAATGTTTAATATCAAAACGCCTTGCAATGGCGGATCCCACGGGTTGATTTTTATCCTTAGTAGGGTGTAAAATGTATGATTTGCTAATAGGTTATTGCCTCAAATACAAGACCGACGGGTGGTAACACGGTATATGTGTTATATAGCTCCTTTGAATATCATTTATATTGTAACGGTTTCGTGCCGTCGGATATACTGTTTCCTTTCTATCAACCAGGTAGTTATTAGCTTATTAAAATGTTATTAGTCTGTGAATAGATGTCATCAAGAATAAAGAAATAAAAACAGCGAGACTTAATTTATTTATACTTCAAAAAATATACTAACACGAAACAACAAATGTATAAGAATATTATATAGTTACATTTTTTCCGACATACCAGTTCTTTCTTGATTGTATTATTAAAGATTTTAAAAGTTTAAATATTTTTAGATGATGTGTGTCCGAAAAGTTGAATGTGTCCCAAGTTGTCTGCGGCGCGTCTTTTATATAGATGCCCCTTGATACAATTCCTCAGACTCCGTAAACGGTTATGCAACCTCTGTCATCCAATCAAATATGGGCGCCAAAATGAGTTCTTCAAAACGCTTCTGCACATCAGGAAATATTTCTAAATGTTATATCTATGCTTTTCAATCAAATGACAATAACTTGAAATAAAACAGTAGCAAATCAGCATTCATACAATAAGACATATTTTACTGTAACCTTTAACTATATGGCACAGTCTTTTGCTAAAATCACACAGATAAAGCTATGACGTCACAAGCATGGTCGACACTGTTTATGAGTGACAAGGAAGTGTTATTCTATGTGGAATTACAATCATAGGATCGAGGGTAACTTGTGAGTAACATTTAAGGATTATAAGGATTAAGATGTAGAGAAAATGATATATGCATGAAACCTCAGTTTACTGTTAAGCATGAATATGTCATATAATTCTGCGAGCTGTCAAAATCTGTCAACATTCGATAATTAGGTCTTTGCCCATATCTTCATCATATTTTTGATAATGTTACAAGTTATGAAACCTAACTTTATTAGTTTTGCTTAGGATTACTTGTAGACCATTATATTGCAATATTATATAAATAACAATTAACAGGTTGTAAATTGAGTATCATACTTTGACAAATGATCAAGTAAATACTAACACTGTATCACGCAAAAAAATTAAATTACAATGAAAACGTGTCCCCGTAGAAATCGCGAGCACCGTTGTTCTTTCCTTAAAATATAGTTTATCTAATTAAAATTCTACAAGGTTGTCCGGCGATCTAACAGAAGTCATAGTTGTAAGCCAAGTTGTATCATCATAAAAACAGCGGATTCCTCCGTAAACAGTTATGATAAATATGCCTCAGCAAACAATAGTTGCAAGAGCTCTCAAGCATGCGCAAACATGTTTGTGCTTTTGAAGAGTAACACAAATAATTTAAATTGTTCAAACATTTGTTTAACATAACGACAACCAAAACATACTTTGTAAGAACTGTTTACTGACTTTGAACTCAAAAATAGAACATGTGCCTCAGGACAGCGTCCTTGATGCATTCAACCGCTCACGTTTATGCAACACTTTCGTAAAACGTATCGCGGTTTTTTTATATTGACATTTACTTGTAGCATAATACAATTTAAGGACCTGACGATTTCCATTCATTTTAAGTTCTTCGCTTGCGAAGGACTAAGGTTATGAGTGTGCGTTTCAAGTCAGTCTGCTTATACTCTACCACTGGTACACTGCAGACAGCACTGTGTGCATGTAATTAATATGTGTTTAACAGCTTGGGGGACGACACTGACCAGTTTGTCATTGAAATCTGTACATGCACATATTGGCTGCTTTCAAGGAAAATGGGCCTTAATGCATGTCAAAGTAAGTGGTGTCCCAATATTAGCCTCTGCACACTAATTAGCCTGTGCACTGTACACAAGCTAATCAAGGATGACACTTTCTGATTTTATTGTGTTTTTCGTTTAAAGAGAGTCTCTGGTACTGGAATGACAATTAATGTATATGCATTAGGCCCTGTTATTTTTCCAAAACGAAGCTTAAATTATCTTTTATATTAATGAGTTGAACAAAAGGATAAAATTGATAATAACTTCAAAGTAACTTCGCTGACAAGGATAATCAAATAAACAACCAATGAGTTCTAAATTTTTACCTTGTGGCATTTTTTAATAAACATCGAATAGGGACCTTTTCACAGTTTATCATTAAATGCTTAATATTGAGAAATGCAAACATTTGATCTTAAAAGCTCCATTAAAAACGAAAAAATTAAAGAAACAAAAAATGTTACCCTCAACTTGGCTTGAACCACTGACCCCTGGAATAAAAGTTTATCGTCTAGACCACTCGGCCATCCATGCTCATACAATGAGAGATGTTTTTTATACTTTATATAAGCAATCCTCGTAGCATGATAATATATAGGATAAGGACATAGGATGAGTTCAGTACAATGTCAAAGTTTACATCATGAATAACTTACAAGTTTAGTTGTTGCCTGTTAGCCTGGGGCCAATAGATTTAAGCCCAGGAAACTTTATTTCAAAAGTTGCTTACAGTTGGGCTAAAAAGCACGTCAACTTTTCAAAGCTTGAACAACTCAATCAAAGGAAACATGGAATACAAATTGGCGACTGTGGATCAATTAGGCCTAGGAAATGATTAATTCCGGATCACAACAAGACATGATGCATTAAAAGTCTGTCATATCGGCAAAATTGTTGCTCAATAATTTAAAGAAAATAAATAAAGTATTAGATACACATAACACAACATGAACATGATTCTACGCTTGTTATTTCTATATCTCTATAACATAAATATGAGGATAAAAAGTGCAAACCTATATCGACCTGTGCTTTAAGATACACTCTTTATAAATTTGAATGGGTTGTGTTCATTTCAAACTTGCGATATAAAAAGCTCTAACATAATTTTGAAAACTGAATTGCGTCTAATATTTTTCAAGAGCGAAGAACTTCAGTGCCTTCAGCGCTTTGATTAATTGACTGAATTGTTCGCGCCTTATGTCAAATAAACAATTGTGTGTATGAATAAGTATCGGAATATTACCTATGGCGTGTCAAACTTTGCAAAATTCAATGTTTCCATATTTATGTGGTATATTTGAATATATATGTTCTATATTTCCATTTGTGTGTGGTATAATTGCATATATATGTTGTATCAATTGATATATATATGGTTAAATCCATATTTATGTGGTATATTTGATATATATGTATGGCACGCCTGAACCACAAAAAAGAGAAAAACTAAGTTTAAGTAACTTAAACTTAGTTTTTCACTACTTAAACTCAATTTAAGTAACTTAATTCGAATTAACGCTACTAAATGCATTAAGTAGTTAAGAAGAGTTATTTTCTATTTATGTGAGAAAAATGAATTAAGCAGAGAAAAACTTAGTTTAACTCGTTAAGTGCGCCCGAACAACAAAAATTGATTTTTATTACCGTTAAGTTACTTAAATTGCATTTAACGCTGCTTAAAATTAATTTAAGTGCTTTCGCATCGTTAATTGTATTTAATTATTACTTAAGTAATAAAATTTTTACTTAAGTTGAATTATTAATTATCGTTAAGTCAAAACTCGCGTCCGAAAATAAGCATATGAAACAAGCGTTTTGATTGGTTGTCAGGTTTGTTAATAAATTCATGCCCGAGGTCGGAAGAAAAAGATTGCCATGTGGTACGAGCAAAAAATACAGATATTATAAATTTGGATTAGAATCTTAAGTCAGCTAAAATTTGTTTTAGTCTGGAATAACATTCAAAACACCCTTTCATCATCAAATTTTGCTGACAGTCAGTAACTATGCAATAAACATCAAAAACGATCCGCCCGTCTATATATTTCCGGGTCATATCGCATTTACCTGTAGTAATAACTTGTCTTGTATACGAGTAGTCATACCAGCTTGTATGTAGAAACTGGGACTATATTATATGTCCCAGGTAGAAATTAAAGATTATATCGTGTCACCGAATCCAACTTAATTATATTCTATACATGTAAATTTTGGCTTTGATTTTAGTATTTAAATGGAAAAAAAACAGTCTCCAGTATCTCAGTATTGGCAGTGAACTTATAAGTAAACAATCCCAAAAAGTACACATATCAGAAATTACCCAGGTGATATTTTAAGTCTGAGTGCACTATTGTCTTTTAAAATAATTTTTCTGTTTGCCTCTCTGTACATCTCTGAGTGTTATTGAAACTCTTTCAAGAACACTGTCAGCTGTAGGTAAATGCGTGCGTTGTAACCGATCCATTGCAAAATTGTAAATGGCGGTAGAAGAAAATCCTTTCCTGTTTACGTTTGTTACGACGTTTCTGATTGGCTTAGGTCTTCCGGATCATTAACTGACCAATCAAAACAATTCGACTTTACAACTTAAGTAAAATTCCTTACTAAAGTTGAATTCGTGTAACTAAAAACATATTTTAAGTAGAAAAACCTATTTTAACGCAACTTAATTGAAAATAGTACAATTGATAGAGAAAATCCTTGTTAAGTTGAATTAATTCAACTTAAGTAAGAAAATTACCATTAAGCACCGTTAATGCATTTTCGGTGTTTTAATTAGCGTAAACGCCGCGGGAACCACAAAAACTACTTAAATTCATTTTAAGCAGCGTTAATTCGAATTAAGTAACTTAAATTGAATTTAAGTAGAGAAAAACCTAGTTTAAGTAACTTAAACTTAGTTTTTCTCATTTTTGTGGTTCAGGCGTGCCATATATATGTCCTATATTTCCATTTGTGTGTGGTATAATTGCACATATATGTTGTATAAATTGATATATATATGGTAAACTCCATATTTATGTGGTATATTTTGAATATATATGTTCTATATTTCCATTTATGTGTGGTATAAATACATATACTAGTATATGTTGTATAAATTGATATATATATATGGTAAAATCAGATATATGTATTGCATAACAAATATGTGTTGTATAATTTCATATGTATGTTCGATATTTTCATATATATGTTCTAAAAGTTCATATATGTATGCAATATTTATATATATATGTGGTATAATTCCATATATTTGTTGTAAACTTTTCATATATATGTCCTATAATTTGCATCACGGGAAATGAACAGGCGCGGCTGAAAAGCGGATATGACTAAATCCCGCTTAAAGTGCTTTAAGTGGAACTAAAATGCCTCATCAACATTAATGCTGAAATTTCAATAATGATGTATGAGTTCTTTATTTAGATTACAAGAACATTTCTTTTGTATCTTTTGGAAAATATTCAAAATAAAACATATGAGACCATTTCCGTTTATAGAAAACCCTGTCCTTGGAAAGGGGCACTTCTCGCTATTCAATCATACCGATTTGACGGAATCACAATTAAGGTTCATGTAAAGTCCCAAAATGACCCCACATAGAAGAAATTTTAAAATATAATAATAATACCCAAAATAAGTTAATGAAATTTACATATGGTTGCAATAATCACATTTTTATTCCATATATGTAAACAATTAAAAAAAAACACAAATGTTAGTAATAATGTAATTCTCAATTTCATTAAAAAAAAACACAAATGCACCTAATAAAAACACCAACAGTATATGCAAGCTATATGTAAGGTACTCCTAGCATTGAATTGCGTCAATACAGCCCCACAACGACACTATGCGTATTTCAAAATGAACATGTCAATGCCATGAGTCGCTATTTATAGATTTTGGAAAAATACTAACTTTCCACGCGCATAGCATGCGATCAATAAGAGTTATGATCTTATAAAATAAAATTAATGAAAATAAATCATTTTCAAAATATCTCCATAGCAATGACACGTACTTGAAACGCACTATTTGAAAAGAATCTTGATATAATTGACTCTCCTCCCGATTTAATTTCATCGGTCGTCCATCTTGGTCAGAAATGTGTATTGATTCGTATTTGCGAATTTGTTAAATACTGCTTATATTAAATATTTACTTTATAACATAACTTGAAATTACCTCATAAACAAAGTATACAAATTTTAGAACAAACGGATCGTGAGTAATTTATAAATGATCGATTGTGAAACGAAATATTTTTCGAATATACTTCCGGCAAATAATGGCTACCTGAACAAGTAAACATGACATGACAATAACAAATGCATTTTTTTATCGATGACTAGGTTTTTATAGAAATGTAAGTGTTCAGTTCGTTTAATATGTATGTGTGCCCAACATTTGTATAATTCATTTTTCCGATCCCACAAATATTATGCCTAGATCGTTAATTGAAATATTGTTATGTCGACTTCCTTGAAACCGGATGTTTTATGCCCCACATGTTTAACTGACGTGTATGGAGTTCGAGATGTGACATAAACATGTTGTAATTTGTTTTAAGGTAGCCAATTAGTCGTCGTTCCGAGTCCTATACATTTCAAATGAACAATCAAAGTGTTTGCCTTTTGGTAATATAGTTTATTTTTTTGTAATTGTGTCATTTTGTGACTATAATGAGTACTGTATTGCGAGTAAATAAGTAATTTTGAAAATGATGGTTCACTGGTAAGTCCAATATACTTAAAGTAGTTCCCAACTATTGTGTTAACTTTTGACATTTTTTATGTTTTTCTTTTGCATATTTTAGGATTGTTGGTGTGTGTTGTGTGGACTTTTCATTTGTAGTACTTAACATTAAGTGTATACAATAGTTTGACCAAAGGAATTTGTTCAATTTAACTCCGTTTGTTATTTTGATAATTTCATGCATGCGCTGTATATTTCTTCAAAAGCAACATTTTGCATCATTTTTTTTATTAGCATTTTCTTATATGTTCTACAAGTGTTTACGAGGCTATTGACATATAAATTGAATTTATTGCCATAATATTTATTGAAGTATTCCCATGTGAAGAATACGCCTTTTTACACTTTACATGAATCTTAATTCAAGCATTATGATAAATGACTTGGAGAAAATTAAATGGACTTGCTCTTTGATAAGGCTAGGGGAACAATGCCACGATTCGCCGCTCTAAGTGCAGCAATATACGTATTGTGAAGTATCTATTCTACCATTATTAACGAATTCACTTGTTATATTCAATGTTATTTCGGATAAACTAAATTTCGGACAATATAAAGAACAGTAATTTCGGCCTCGGGACGTGAATAGTTTAAATGTATACACCGAGTATTAACTATTGACAATTACCAATTAACGTATAACTTTTATTTATTGGATTATTAGTCGGAATTCATTAATCATAAAAACAATAAAGATGCTAAAGAATTTGTATCACCCAAAGGGGTGTACCCATACTCCCTAACATCTAAGGACCATGCTTAAGCCATGTGATGTTAACATTGCCATGAAAACAAACATCTAAACTCAAATTTGAGTTTTCTTTGAATAATTATTGCAATTTTAATGGCACAGGGTTGTATTAGGGTCCTGGGTTTAAAATGCTCTGAACAAGTAATAAAGATTACTAAGCACAAAAGTCATATTGAGTTTTAAGGTATTAATAAGCTTGACGTAATCAAAGCAATATAACAGGATTTTAACTAAATCCATTTAATAAGTAGTAATTTGGTTTCTTTTTAGCTGCAGCGACGATGTCCCGAAAGTGGCCAACTACGTTGAAGTCACCGTACCTCTTATATGACTTTAAGACCTTTTTTCGCATGACAAGGGGTACTTTTGAAAGAGTTCTGGAGAGAATTTCGACTGATGATCAGCTTCGTAAAAGGATTGCAACTGGGGGTCGTGAACAAGTTCTATTGGATAAGGACTTACTAACGACGCTTTGGTATTTGGGTAATTTAGAGACAGTAAGGTCTATTGCAGACCGTTTTAACGTATCAAAGTCAACTTTCTTAGACCATAACCGAAGAATGCTGACAGTTTTATGTGACAGTCTTCTTAAGACAGTAATATGTTGGCCATCAAACAATTACAAGCAGACTGTGATTGATGAATTTCAAAATAAGAAAGGCTTCCCTGGAGTCTTTGGGGCAACAATAGAAAAGGACACTATTCAATAATCTTGCAAGCTGTTTGTCAAGAAGACAGTCGTTTCACAGATTTGTATTGAGGGTGGCCTGAAAAGGTGCATGATGCGTTTTCCGTAACTCGCCTTTATATGCTGTACTTCCCGGGTTTACTGGAATGAATCACATAATAGGAGATGAAGTTATCCGATTTCTAGATACTTGATGACACCATTTCGCGATAACAGCCACCTTTCAAGGGAACAGGTGAACTTCAACAAAGCCTTTCTGGCACCCGTGTCCTCATAGAAAACAGATTTGGCATGTTAAAGAGTAGATTTGGCAGACTTATGTTTATTGATATGGTGGATATGGAGTTCATTGTCAAAACAGTCATTGTAAGTTTCATGCTGCATAATTTATGCATTTTAAATGAAGATTTAATTGACATTCTGTTTGAAAATGACGATAATAACTTTTCATTATTTGTACCTCAAAATAATGTCGAAGGCGTTATGAAAAGAACAGTTATAACCAGCCAGTTAATGATAAAATCAATTAATAAGCTTTTGGTTTCTGTTCTACCTGGTGAGACAATTTAGTTTGGTTAACTTTTTATATTAAAAATAATAAAACATACTAATAAAAGTTGTCATTGACCGTTATTTTTGAAAAATGTTTGGTTTTCACTAATACTGCTCAGTAGTTATTGTCCCCTACCGATTTCACCGCAGGGGACTTATGGTTTGCGCTCTGTGTGTCCGTCAGTCTGTCACACTTTTCTGGATCCTGTGATAACTTTATAAGTTCTTCATATTTTTTCATGAAACTTGGAACATAGACAGATGGCAATATGGAGATTATGCACGTCATTTCATTTTGTTCCTATGTCAAGAATTCTGGTTGCTATGGCAACAAATAGACGAGAAATACTGCTGAAAATGGTGGATCCTGCACACTTTTCTGAATCCTGCGATAACTTTAAAAGTTCTTCATATTTTTTTTAAGAAACTTGAAACATGGATAAACGGCAATATGGACATTATGCACGTCATTTTATTTTCTTGGTACCTCAAACATTATGGTCGCTATGGCAACAAATATATAATTTATATATATATATATATCTGACAATGGTGGAGCCGGTAGGGGACATATATTGCTTGGCAATAGTCTTGTTTACATTATTTTGTAATCAGACGGTTAGTTTTGAGTCCTGATCGTGCATTTATCTTCATATTTTTTAATTAAAAGTAATAAAAAATTAAAGTGTCCATGTGTCTGTTAAATGATAAGATATTTGTGTATCCAACAGAATTGTTTTCACATGTATGCAATTCTATGTTCTTGAAAATATGTCTATTGCTTTTAAATAAATTACTAAAATACTATTGCTGTTCCACTTTTATAGCAAATTACATAACAAACGATGACATATCTTTAAAGCGGGTATATACGATTTTTATATGTGCTGAATTGTAAAATATTGATACAAATATGTTATAATAACACACACTATGCAAGAAAAATGATACATTTAAGACGAATTTCATAAAATACAGCAAATACAAATTAGCGCCCCGAGCCGATTGTGACGAAGATAATTCGTAATTATTTTCCTACAATAACCGATGCATTCGTCTTTTTTGTAAGTGTTCATGTGTCGTATGAATCGATATCGCTGCAGAAATTTCAAATGAACCGTTAAACTAAATTTAGATTCACATCGTACATGCATGATATACATGCTGGCGAATTCGGCTGTACAGCCTTTTTCGATTTCAGAATTAAATATCTGGCTTATTTAGCATTTTTCGACACATGTTCTTCTTAACTTTTATTTTAGTTTATATTGAAATATATGTATAATAAGTTTTTTACACATTTTATATTTATTACTAAATATTTGACAAGATCGTATATACCCGCTTTAAACAACAAGAGCACCACATAACGGGTGCCACGCTCGGCTGCGGGTGCAGTTTTGAATAAATGAAAGCTTGTCAGAATTATTTTTTTAGAGGTCACAGTGACCTTGACCTTTGACCTAGTGACCCCAAAATGGGTGTGGCGTGTAGAACTCATCAAGGTGCATCTACATATGAAGTTTCAAAGTTGTAGGTGGAAACACTTTGATTTTAGAGCCAATGTAAAGGTTTTAGCACGAAGCTTGACGGCGGACGACGAGCTGGCTATGACAATACCTCGTTTTTTTTTCCGAAAACAGCCGAGCTAAAATTCATCAACAATAATAATAATATCATCCATTATTTGAAATTGACACTTATTTCATTAAAACGTTGAATCAATGCAACATTCAAAAGTGTTGAAAGCTTCTTACTGAAGTGTGTAGAACCTTTTTTAAAGTTGCATGCATGCAATTTATATTTGGAATGCAAATGTTTAACCTCGAATTTTAGTTAAAATATATTCAGAACTGCACACAAAGAATAATTGCCTAAACATGCATGTATCTAGAAACAAGAGCTGTCAGAGGACTATTCGAGTGCTTGACAGTATAACGTAAGCCATCATGGGGTAATTGTTCAAATTATTCAATAAGGTCAAGGTAATAGTTCAGGTATTTTTTCCACAATCTATTGAACATTTGTAAAGACATAAAACAAACTAATAAGATTTTCTTTCAAGTTTGATAGGAATAGCTTGGGTGGAAAGTTTTGACGGTCCTTCAAAAATAAGAAAGGAAAAAAAAAATTTGTTTGGGGGGGGGGGTAGGGGGGCTTGAGAGGGGGGTATAATGTGGGGTGTGGTCATTTAGGAGATGATCTGTCACAAATAAAAAAGGAGAATAAATTGTTGGGGGAGGGGGGGGGGGGCAGGGATTCTGGGTTGGGGCGTGGGGTATTGTTCGGGTGGAATCCGTTGTGGTATTCAGGTAAGTGTTGTTTTGTCACCGTATTAATAAAATCTGATCATAAATAAAGAAGTTATGGTAATGTAAGTAAAATTTACTCTTGACCTTGAGAGTCAAGGTCATTCAAAGGTCAAGGTAAAATGTACTTGGCAGGTACAGTACCCTGGTAGTAAGCAAATATTTGAAGTTTGAAAGCAATAGCTTTGATACTTTAGAAGTCAAGTGGATCTCAACACAAAATTTAACAAAATATTCAGTTACTAAGACAAAGAAGGGCCATAATTCTTAAAAAATGCTTGATAGAGTTGTCTGCTCTTGTATATAGATTGGGGTAATGTTGGTAAAGAAGTTTGCAAAATATGAAAGCAATATGTCAAGGGACATTGACAATATTTGAAATGGTACGCAAACTTTAACATAGATTTATCAATAATATGCATATTATAAATAGAAAAAGGCTATAATTCTTACAAAATGCTTGATACAGTTGTCTGCTCTTGTTTATAGATTGGGTTTTGGTTGGTAAAAAAGTATGCAAAATATTAAAGCAATATGTCAAGGGACATAACAAATATTTGAGGTGGTACGCAAACTTTAACATAGATTTATCAATGCATATTCTAAGTGAAAAAAGAGCCATAATTATTGCAAAATGCTTGATAGAGATGTCTGCTGTTGTATATAGGTTGGGGTCATGTTGGTAAAGAAGTATGCAAAATATGAAAGCAATATGTCAAGAGACATTGAAAATATTTGGGGAAGTACGAAAAGTTTAACATTTGCACGCTAACGGGAACGGGAACGCTAACGCCGACGCCGAGTGAGTAGGATAGCTCCAATGTATATATTTCATATATAATAGTCGAGCTAAAACCATTGAAGCATAATATCATATGGTTGACCTTTGTTTAAGGTATTTATGTTCAAAATGTATATGATGATGCCATAACATATCAATATTAAGGTATTGTGTTTGTTTTTATTGGTTTACTTTCATTGAAATCCATAGATCACTTCTAATAATCACACAGTAATCATTCCATACTTGAGCTGATGATCGAATGTTAGATCTATTTTTGCTTTAAGTGTCAAATTCCATCACAGTCTGTTTTAGTATCACATTATGGCTCTTTAATCCCGTCGCTCTGTTGCTGTCTTTAGCTCGACGATAAGCTGCCTCGATGGTCTTCCATCTCCCTTCAACCTGCTTGCTATTAAAAACCTTTACTGTTAAGAGATTTGCACAGTTCTTCCCACAAAGTTTTTTTAACAGGAGGTTGTTGAACTTATCTACATTTGCTTTGTACAGTTCAAGCAGGAGCAGGGTTTGTGATCTTGTCCATGTAGTACTGGAAGTATCTTTCTGGTCTTTGGTTCTCTGGCAGAGACTCTAAAACATTAAAACAAATATTTAATATAGCCTTTAGATAAAACACTGGTCTGTTCAGGAAACAACTAGAGCTGTGTCACACTTTGTGACGTATACCCCCACATGCTGCGTTGGCACAGAATATTTTGCATGCTGTCTTCACAAAAAAAGAATCTAATTTATGGCGATTTTTACGAATTATTATGCCATTATCATTTATGGCCATTTTGACCTTTGAACTCTTGCATTCTTTCGCATTACACGCCGTCCAATGACTTTGATCAAAATTAATGTATAGAGTCATTTTAAAATCTCATAATGAATGACATAGTTATGGACGGACAAGCTCATTTATGGCCATTTTTGACTTTTGAACCTTGACCTTAGAGATATCAACGTAATTCTTTCACATGACACACCGTCCAATAATTGTGAACAAATGTACCAAGTAATTTTAAAATCTCACAATGAATTACATAGTTATGGCCCGGACAAGATCATTTATGGCCATTTTTGACCTTTGAAATTAAAGTTTGACCTTGACCTTGGAGATATCGACGTAATTATTTCGCGCGACACAATGTCCAATGATGGTGAACAAGTGTGCCAAATGATTTTAAAATCTCACAATAAACGACATAGTTATGGCCCGGACAAGCTCATTTATGGCCATTTTTGACCTTTGAACTCAAAGTGTGACCTTGATCTTGGAAATATCGACATAATTCTTTTGAGCGACAAACCGTCCCATGATGGTGAACAAATGTACCTAGTCACTTTAAAAATAACGATAAATGACATAGTTATGGTTAGGACAAGCATTTTGACCTTTGAACTCCAATGTGACCTTGACCTTGGAGATATCGACGTTCTTCTTTCGCATGACACACCGTCCCATGATGGTGAACAAATGTCATTTTAAAATCTAACGATAAATGACATAGTTATGGTCCGGAAAATCTTTCGGTTTAAAACGCACTTAGTGACTCCGTGACCTAGTTTTTGACCAGGCATGACCCATATTCAAACCTGACCTTCACATCATGACCAAGTTTGGTGAAGATCAGATGAAATTTTGGGACAGACCGACGGACAGACAGACAGACCAACAAAGTGACTCTTATATAGCCCCCATTACCAATTGTAATGGGGGTATAATTACAGCATCTATAAAACAATGACAATCAACACAAATCTATAAATAATGGCAAGACATAAACACTTATACATTGTGAATAATAGAAAACTGTTAAATATCATAATCCTTTCTTACATACACACTTCAAATTTTGATCACTTTTGAGCAGGCCTTGTCCATTCCTTTAAGAATCATTGTGAAAGGGTGTGGTAACATTCACAGCATGATAGGCCAACTTCTATGTTATGTTTTAGAAAGCTGCACTTTTGGAGGTTGGTCATAAGATTTTGCATGAGTTTATTATGTTGTAACAATAAGATTTAATTTATAACACGATACAGGTTAAATGTGTGATATAATGATCATTCCTAAAAATGTATTTGTGTTATAAATAAGTAGGAAATTAACTCAATGAATTTCATCATCACCATCATAAATCCTCATTTTTGTCAACATCAACAGCAGCATCAATCATCATCCGCTCAATATCAGCCATATTCATCATTTTAATGATCCTTTTCAGCACTACATGTACCCTTAATTCAGCCATCAAATTATGCATCATCATAACTATCATCAACATCATCAATTATCACCATCATCATTACCCCCCCCCCCCTGTTTGTCATCCTCATTTATCATCATTATTAAAATCGTCACAATCTTAAGCATAATTATCATTGCCATGATCATAATTACTACAATAACCATCATCATTGTCACCATCTTCACCATCCTTACCATCACTATCATCTTCCTCACAACTATCATAAACGTCATAAACTAGAGATTTGTAACAGACGTAACGAATACCCTCACATGCCGCATTGACACAGAATATTTTGCATGTTGTCTTCACATAAAACAGCGGACACCATGCTCAATGTTATAAACGCACAATGTGACCCCATGACCTAGTTTTTGACCCGACATGACCCATATTCGAACTTGACCTAGACATCATCTAGATACAACATCTGACCAAGTTTGGTGAAGATCGGATGAAAACAACTTAAATTAGAGAGCGGACACTTAATACGGACCGACAGACAGACCGACCGACAGATAGACAAGCTCACTATTATATACCCCCCTAAACTTCGTTTGGGGGCGTATAATTATCCACTCATGGTCACCATTATCATCATCAGAATTTTCGTATCAGCATTACAATCCTTGTCATAATCACAATCATCATCACCAACAGCCTTACCTCTTCCACCACCACCGCCACCACCATCACTAGGAGTACCAGTACTTGTCTTCCATGCAATACAAAATAAACAAGCAAATCCGTTGAATTGATATACGCCGCCAATATGCTTGTGGACACAAAAGTGTTATATTTGACACAAAAAAGCTTTTTTTTTAAAGATACAAAGGGCCACAACTCCGTTATTAACAGATGGTGTACAATGCCATTTGGCGTGCATCATCCTCTTACCCATATATATACTCATACCAAGTTTCAATGAAATCCGCCAAAGCTCTTCCAAGATATGATTCCGGACACAAAAGATCCGGACGGACGGACGGACGGAAAGACGGATGGACGGAAGTACGGACGTACGGACAACGCCAAGACAATATCCCTACGCCTATGGCGGGGGATAATAAAATCTCTTTCAGCAGCTATAGGATTTTTGTATACATTGAAATATGGCATTTTCCATTGTGATGTTTAATTTTCAAATAATTTTAAATATAGAGGCTTGCCTTTAAAATGAACAAACATAAATGAACTAAGTTCAAAATCAATTCATGTACAGTATTGGTAAACATTGTTTACACACACGGTATAGTCATAAAAAAGGTCCACAAATAATTGTATGCATTAGATGCCTCCTGACCTCTGTGTTTCTTGAGACAGAAAGTAAAGCAAGTTTTTGTGATATATGCGCATGTGCGGCTACCCAATATTTTACCAATTACAAAACATTCAGTATTTTAATAAGTGACCTCATCACAATGTTTACTTTAAAATTAAAACAAATCAATCACTTTTTTCCCAATAAACAATCGGAAAAAACTACAAGCACATGAACATTTTGCTATTATTTAAATCCCTAATTATCATTAAACATGTAATCAATCACATTTGCAAGTTTTTTTGAAAGTCAAGAGATAAGAAAAAATGTGAATGACAAATCTTGCCTCAGCACAGATAAAATGTACTCATAGGCATGTTGCCTGGTTGAATGGTCTAAAATACAAAGTGTCATCACATCTTCAATCAATTATAATGATGAACGCATTTCAATGTTTACAGAGGCTTAAAGAGCGTAAATAAGGAATGGGATGGTCAGTTAGGCTCGATTGGTCATTCTCGGCTCGGGTACTAGTTACATGTATCCCATGTACAATTAAGCATACTTACATGTACCCCGGGTACGGTAAATATACTCTTACATACCCGGGAACTTTAGCGCTAAATCGATCTTTGTCAGCAATTATTTTTTAAATTAATTATTTTCATATTTATGTCAATTTTCTGTTAAAATGGCAGCTATATTATCGAAATTCATACTCAACAAGCATGTTGATGCTTTTTTTTAAAATAGCAGTTTGTTTCGTAATTACGGTAATCGGTAGCGTGTTTTTGGGGCGGGAATAAACAGTCGGGTATAGTCTAAAATCGGCTGGGTACGTTTGAGTATATTAACCGTACCCGGGGTACATGTAAGAATACTTACATGTACTCGATGTACATGTGGCTAGTAATCGAGCGGACAATGACCAATCGAGCATCAGTTAGGTGGTAAGGTATATTTTATTTGACATGAATAAAATGGAAATTGAAGTATTGGTAACTGATTGACAATAATCACACTTATAAATTCCAAATTTGACATTATAATTGTGTTGCTTTTTTTTAAGTTACAAATATTAAAGTTTAAGCATACCATCTGAATTCAGGGCCTCTACAAGGGTTGCAGATGCTATGATGTGAGGCTCGTCTCCATCAATACTGACAACAAATGTACTGAAAAAACAGTTTTGCCTAAAGAGACTTCTTTAACAAATGGCAATATCATGCTTCAAAATCGATGATACTCCAGATTATATCAATAAAATATTGGAAGAAGATGAAATTACAGGAAATTGCATTTGTTAAACCACCGTCTTTCATGATAAAAAATAAGCCGAAGTGTGAATATCCGAATTTATAGATACTGCATTGTCCCTTGACATCTTGCTTTAATATTTTGCATACTTCTTTACCATCATGACCCCAACCTATAAACAAGAGCAGACAACTGTATCAAGCATTTTGTAAGAATTATGACCCTTTTTTCAATTATAATATGCATATTACTTTAGTTACATTGCAATATCTTCTTTATTTATGATCAGATTGTATAAATACTTTGTATAAATACTTTGACAAAACAACACTTACCTGAATACCACAATGGATTTCACCCGAACAATATCCCACGCCCCAACCCAGAATCCCTGCCCCCCCCCCCCCCCCTAAAAAATTAATGTTTTTTTTTTTTTTCCTTTTTTTACTTTTGAAAGATCGTCTAATAAATGACCCCATCCCACATTATACCCACCCTCTGAACCCCCCCCCCCTACCTAACCCAAAACGAATATTCTTTTTCTTTAAAACATGGTTATAAAAAATATATATTTATTAACTTTATTTTTGAAGGACCGTCCAAACTTCCCACCCAATCTATAGCTATCAAACTTGAAATAAAATCTTATCTCTTTCTTCAATGTTTATACAAATGTTTAATAGATTGTGGAAAATAAACCTTAACTATTACCATGATCAAGTTCCTCATGATGGCTTACGTAATACTGTCAAGCACTCGAATAGTCGAGCGCGCTGTCCTCTGACAGCTCTTGTTCCATTATCTATGAATGGGCAAATTTGTAACAATGTCATGCTTTTGGAAATAAAATATGTTCAAAGTGGAATAAATAATTAACTGTTAGGGCAACTTCATAAAAATAGAGTCATTTACAATCAATTGATATAGTACGATATATCGATAAATGATGGCGCGACTCGACTGCGATTTGACATTAGTGTGCAATAAAAAGTGACATATTATCATTGTTGCTAGACGTATCATAGTATTAATTTATTTTCTAGTTGATGGACATTTTCTTAACGTGTATCCATAACTGCTTCATCGAAGCAAGACTTTTCACTGTCCGCCATTTTGTTTCTACTGTTTACTTCTATTACCGGTGATGACATAGTTTTCACTGAGACAAAACACATTTTCAGGAAATCACATAGTACTGAACTAAATTTCCATACTGTCGAATACATGTATATACAAACAATAAATCAACGTTTAAAACATGCTATGATCAATTTTCCAACAATTAATGACATTTAATATGAATGAGTGTTGTGTTAATAAGCTTTCATTTTCACCATGAGGGCACAGGAATGTAGAAATTCTCATCAAAAACCGCACTGGAGTACCATATTTTAGATGAGTCCAGTGGCTACATTTGAAATTCATATTTATCCTACTGAATAATTTCTAATGTGTAAATTAAGTTTATTGCATCTGTGAGGTGTTGCAACATACACAGCATGGATGGCTGTCAGCTTCATCATCAGTCAGTTCGGAGTCACAATAATCAATGTTAGGTGCATTAAGTCCAGAGGTGCTTGGTTGTGGTGACTCACTATGTTTGTTGGAATGTAAGTTTGTTTTTGTTCTTCTTTCGGAACCTTTACTTGTTTTCGCCTTAGTTGTTTTCTTTGGTGTTATGACAACATCTATTTTCATCAGTTTACTTTCTATTAATGGTGACATCAAGTTAATAGTGACTGATGATTGTAATTTTTCTTTTCTGAGGCTTTTCAACGACTTTTGTATCTTTTTTAGAAAGCTTTCAGTTTTGTTTTCATGAATGCCTACAGCCTGTGTATTTGTGTAAATCATTGATGGGGCTGTCTTTGAAGGGAGAATCTGGTTCCACTGCACAGGGTAGACACCAGCTTTTTTGAACAAAGATATGAGGTTTTCTGTAGTAAGTCCCTTGTTATATGCCTTACTTGACAATCCAGCAATATTCAAACGGGTAATCTGAAGACCAGGATTGTTTCTCAAAAATGTTTGGCATTCACTGTAAAAGACACTTTTTAAAGGCCCAAAGCATCCAACGTCCAAGGGTTCAGTGACATGAGAATGTGGGGAGGGAGTACAAAACAATATCTCATTGTGCTCTTTACCCCAATCTCTTAAAGTCAGATTTACATGTGATTTGTGTCCATCAAAAAGCACTAACAAAGGAAAGCAATTGGATGAAGCATGTTTAAGAAAATGTGTGATCATGTACTGTAAAAATACAGTCGAATGCGACCACCACTTTCTGTGACAGTAACATTCGCACCTGGACAACAGCCTCTCAATAACTCATCATTCCAGCATATACCATGGAAAATGTAATAAGGTGGAATTCGATTCCCAACGGCGTTACCAGATGCCATGATGGTGACTGTTTTACCACAATTTGCTGTTATAATTTGTGGTTTAGTGTTCCTTAAACATATTACATTCTTAGGATTATGTTCCATGAGCACTCCTGTTTCATCAATGTTAAAAATATTTTCTGCTTTGTTTGTTAAATCATACTTGACTAAAACATCATTGAGCTCATTGAAATATTTATCAAGGACTTAATTTGAAGTAAATTTGGTACGAAGTAGTGACAACTTTTGAGGCTTTGCCAATGTAAACTGTTTATGATGTCTCTTGAAACCTTCAAACCAAGAATTACCAAAAGGGGGATCTGTTGGCACTTTCCGACCAAGAGACACTGCAAAAACAGTAGCAATATTCCTAAATGCAGCCCGGCTGTACCCGTAACCAATACTAGCCATGTATGAAACATACTCAACAAGTTCAACCTCTTCTTCTAATGTCAATACAGGGACCAGAATGGATACGATATGTATCTATTTTTGGTACAGGTTGCAGACCTAGAGTTCTGTCCCTTAGAGTACTTTTAGGTACACCATACATTTGAGCAGCTTTCCTTACTAAGGGTCATTTTCTTTAACTTGTTTATATGCCATAAACAGCTGGTTTGATTCATACTGACGCTTTTTCTTTTTCACAGGTGGGAACTGAAACTAAACAAGACAAAAGATTTTTAACTTACCTTCAAATCTTTGGTAAAATAATAATTTTAATAATAAGTATCTTCATAATAATTGAGAAGTTACACTCGGTAATGCAATGTAGATGTGTGTACATCCGGGTAATGGAAACATTTGCAGACGGACTTTTCAAAATGATAGTTTTAATGAGAAAACTGAATGATCAACCAGATTGTGTGTGTAAATAACGAAAAATACATGGGCTTTAGTGTTTTAATACCTACTTACCCGAAGAAAATACATTATTTAGAGTTTTTCTCGTTTTGACAGCTACCGGCAACAGTAGTAAACAGTCTCCGACGGAAGTTGTAAATAAAAATGCGCGTGCTGAGACGTAGTAGCGTATTTACAAACATCACCGGTAATTCGGGTACACCAGTAATAGGAGTATGGAGGATAATTATAAAGAACACATGAGATTTAAACAAATTTCATTTATTACTTATTTTAACATGTTCTGTCATGAAATGCTGTTTATTTACAGTAAAACTAGCAAACGCCATTCATCAGTTAAAGTTTATTAAAAAGCCTTAGATATAAGCCTATATTGCTGAGTGCTCGATCATTTAAATTCATAATTATAAAGTTTTTTTTAAATATTTTCGTTTGGCTTGTGACGTATTGTGTAAGATCACCATACTATAAGGTTATATTGACGTTTGGTTTGTAGCTTAAGACTTTTGTTGTATGTCCACCAATTGCAAAATCAAGTATGTGCCAAGGATGATTGACGCCTAATAGGCAAATAACTAATATGGCTTTTCCTTCCTGTCAATGAACTTAACATTTTTAACATGTTAATGAAGTTATTTGTACTTATATTTTCGATTTTAATTTTTACACCGAAGCTACTTTATTAGTTCCTTTTTCATATGTTTATGACTGATACATATATATTGTATCATTCACATGAGCCACAAATGAAGTCGTTTAAACATGTTACACATGGGGAGTATTATCAAAATCATAAATAAACCTCAACACATATCACACATATCACACTTTAACTCGCCTGTGCCTGTTTCTTGTATAGTATACCACATGACAGTATCCCAGCCTTACATACGTAATAAAATTATATGTCATGTTCATCTAAAAACATATACATGCAATTTACAATATTGGCACGTTGTTCAACACATAACACGACTTTTCTCTTTTCAGACGTATACGGGCGGTTTAAATATGTTTTACATCCATCTTTCTGTAATAGGGTGCTAACGACAAACTTGCCGACATTTAGGGTCCGGTTTATAACTTTGTCGATAATTCCGTATGATTAACTCGGAGTGTCGTATTGATTTACTATATTTGAGAATGGTAAACATTCGAATAAATTATTTCACGCCTGTTACACCCCAGGAAACCCGATATCTTGTGAGCAGCGTAATACCATTGGAGCAGCGCTCGTTATTTTAGACTCAACAAACATATGGTAAATAAATTGGAAAAAAATGTCTAAGTCCAATTTGAAACAACTGTGTATCAACATTAATAAAAAAGGTTTTAGTTTAGTTTAAACCTATTTATTTTAGCTCGATTGCATCGAAAGCCTAAGGCTTACATAAACGTTCTCGAGTCCGTTTCCTTGGCATATAACCAGTACTTGGTGTCTTTGGGGAATATCTAAACAAAGGTATTGACCTACATGTATACACAAATCCTGACAAATTTTCTTTAAGAAATGAGCGAAATGTGGCTCCCTGAAGTAGAAGATCGGGCAAAATCGGCCATGTTCAGGCATTTATTGGAGAAAAACTGGAGAATTTTCTTACTCTATGTTATGTAATGCTAAAATAACGAGCACTGCTCCAAATGTATTACACTGCCCACAAGGTATCGGGTTTCCTGGGGCGTGTTAACAAAATCAGTTACATAAACTTGGTAAATGTTGTTTGTCAAAAAACAGCATACTTTTTTTCATCATATAGCGTTTTAACCGCCAATTCTTTGAATTTAACGTTTCAAGGTTGTGATCCCAGCTCTGACCATTGTTATGATTGGTGTTCTGTGATATAAGTAATTTATAAGAAAAATTATCAGTCCCGACAGAGTTTGGAGAGTTTGATTGTTTGATAAATGACATATAGAAAGATGCTGCTGAATGCGTAAACAATAAGATTTGAAAGAGTTTATAATATTCATTTAGAGATTAAAAAAGGTCATGTATATATTTTTGTGAAACAAAATCACCGAAAACATGTGTTTGCAGAAAATGGCATAGTTCTTTTTTCGGTCTTGCTCACTTTACGGAATATACACAATTTGAAAATACGACCAAACAGTTCAGATGAATCCTCATCGAAATGCATGGGTTTTATAAACAGCCGTGAGATTACTGCCTCAATAACGAATTGTATTATCCCATTCAGTTATGATAATTTCATCGTACATTACGGATAAATTAGCAGACATAATTGACATTTGATTTCCTGTGCTACAATTGGAGACTCCATGCATACAGTGGCCGTGCCATGATGCTATATTGCTATTATTTTACTCGAATATGTGATTCAACGCGAATCACATGCCATATAATTTTATTTGTTGATGCAGCTATAGTCGTGTCTACATGCGACATGCTTTGGCCCCTCTTCTTCTTAAAAGGCATTTGACAATGTGGGTGCGTGATCTGGGTACATGTTACGGTGTAGCTTCAGACGCTGTGTATCTTCCACTTGACTATGGAATATATATATGTTCAATACCACATGTAATTCGAAGCAGACGAGGTATGATAGTTTTAATGCCTGTATTTAGTCGCCCGTTAAAAAAAGCTCGAAACAAAAACACCAAAGTATTTCGAAAATGCTTAACAAACGTGATAATGGTACTATGTCAGTATCTCTGTTTTAACAATCGACCGTTCACTTTATTTAAATACAAATGCATTAACAAATGCATCAGAATAGTTGAGCCGTTATAAATCGATGGTTTAAAATACAAATGTATTACCAATTTTAAAACTTGTGTTATTTTGTAAACTAGCACGGCTTCTAGTTGTTTAATTTGCCCTTAAACAATTATCTGACTCCAAACATTACTCGTTTGAAGTTATATTTCATTACAAATCATGTAAAATAGTTTTCGTAAGATGTGTGAATGTTGGGGTTGTTCTGAAATCTGCCACATGATTCTTTTCCACCCGTTTATCTGCAGTCAATTTACCTTTCTGCACGTCTGGTTGAATGCTTGTTTACATGGTTATCAGAACGCCATAAACGTCATAAGTACTTGACAGCATTAAATACTATAACGGCTAAATATTATGGTTAAAGCATTTTATGTGGTTGACTTCCTTTGAATTCATACTCCAACTGTTCATTCGTCTGTTTTTGTCGTTCCGCCGTCCAAAAAATAACATAATTGTGAAGAACGATATTAAACTGAATGTTTTAAATGTCATCACATGATCATACTTGACCATACATGTGGGTATATACATTACGACAAGTGTGAGGTTTATATGCGCAGCATTCATTCAGTAAAAGTAAAGGTACATTGGAAAAGCACATATAAAATAGTTTGTGAATTTAAATAGATTCAGTTTAATAATATATACTGTTCTTCGCAATTTATGCTATTTTTGACGTAAAGTTTAATTTTATTATCCATTATGCAATTAAATTAGTTTAACTAATAAAAACCCCTTAATATATGTTTTCTTTAACAAATTCATAAAAATAACACTTTTTGAAACACATACATGTCTTTTCGGTGATACAAAATTTAGAGACCAATCATTATATATATGGATATTGCTCTTGGGATGTTGAAATATTATCCGTTTAACTTGATTTAAACTAATATTTACTTCATACTGAATATTGCTTCACAATAGCTTTGTGCATTAGTGATTCTATAGCCGTCACCATTAAATATGACAAAATTATTTACACGACTTTTTACATCTTAAAAGCCCGTCAATATCCAGCGCAATGTTGTAAATATGGTTATCTATTAAACGCGGACCCCAAAGGAATCATATATTTGCTATCAACATATCCAAGTGTCGTTGCGGAAAATTGCTGATGTCATTTTTTGTGTACACACTCATTTAGTATTGTATCTATAAACCAAAATAGTATTTCAAACTATTGAAGTATTGTCGATAACAAGTGAAATATATCATACCAAATTGCAGGCATCGCGGGTAGATTATACTAAATTTATTTATAAAGTCTTTATTACAATTCCTTTTCAATTTGCATTCTCGTTTAATGTATTTTGGATGGTTCTCTAACGCAGCTATTTTGCTGTCGTATGTTTTGGCTAAATACGCGTTGCTTCGCATACGATATTTGTGGGATGTTCCGCCTCATTCTCGATTAAAGTAAATGGCCATTCGTTAGTGGTGTTTTACTAGCAATATCATGGCAGCTATTGCTGTATGTTTTATCAAGGTGGTATGTCAAACGCAAAACTGCTCTGAGCGTCTCCCACTCTCTTAAAATGGCCATTCCCGCAACTCATGCAGGCATAGCATACGTCCTGGAACAATATGGGGCTTACGACAAGTTGTTAAATGAAGAATAAACATGTTGGTTAACAAACACAAATATATATGCATTTAAATATTTAAATATTCAAAATTGTATAACATAGCTAATGCATATAAGCATGCTCAGTTTTATGTCATAATGTCGAACACGTTGTTTGATACGTTTTGCATTGGATTAATAAAGCGTTATGGAACATGCTTTAACGAGCTTGACCTTTAAAAAGCGTCATAATTGAACTTTGATACAGATGGGCTTTTACCTGATTTGCTCAAGCATTTCTGCTTTTCAGTGTGCATTCCTGCATACACATCTACTCGTGGCTGCGATCTAATCGGAATGTGCGGAGTGACGTCATCTGTTCAAGTGTAAACTGGTTTATTCTGGAATCAAAATTCAAGGGATCCTTAATGTGTTCAATAAAAAAAGCTTAATTTAGATTGTTTTTAACAATTAGAAAATGTTTTCATATTTGTGTGTATTAGTTAAAAATCAGTAAATTGTTTAGCAGACCCATCAGCGACAGATCGAACATTGTTTGCACGAGTCCTAAACCGCTGGTACTGGTTAATGTACATTGTTTTGAGGTTGACAACAATGCCGAACACAATGTCTGGCGAGCTTAAAGGCATATAGCTATTTTCGATAAAGTGCTCCGTTTTAAAAAGCCTGGTCCATATACAAACTGAACAAGTAAAAAGTCCCCGGTATATATCCCAGTATTCCAAATTTAATAAATCAATATTCATCAGCAGAAACATATCTAAGAAGGTTTCCAAAATCGGCAACATATTACATTTACGACGGCTTGTGGGGATATATGTTCTGAGAAAACTTGGCTTAATGCATTTGCGTAAAGTGTCATCCCAGATTAGCCTATGGAGTCCGCACAGGCTAATCAGGGACGACACTTTCCGCCTATACATGAATTACGGTAAGAAGGGACTTCCTTGAAACTAAAAATACCATAAAAGCGGAAAGTGTCGTCCCTGATAAGCCTGTGAGGACTTCACAGGCTAATCTTTGACGACACTTTACGCACATGCATTATGCCCAGTTTTCTCAGAACGCGATTCATGTATTACTTCAACCGAACAGTCTCATTAGGGTTGCATACTAGTTTGAACTAAACCGACTATATACTTATCATGTATTAATCTTAACGCCACTAAAGTAAATATATACAGTCTTAATGTCCTTTAAAGTGTACTATTGAATTTTATTTTTATACCTGTAAAACAGTGGTCATATCTTCGAGAAAATATATCGGTTTTCGATAATCGTACATTATAACACACGGACCGACATTAATACGATATTTTTTAGAATTTGGTATTAGGAAAACATAAATAAAATTGCACGAGATTCCCTTAAACGCTTTAATATGCGGATGTTTGACATTCAGTGTTATGGGTTGAAACGATTACCATGCGTTAGGCGACGCTGTGAATTACTGAAGTTTTGAGTTTGTTTCCGGTATTCACAAACAAAATGTTTAAAATGCATACGAGTGTATCTCCATGTTAAAACATTATTTAAAATGACTTACGCAATCGTTCGATAACAATAAAAGTAAAAATGAAAAACATGTAATTGTGTATCACCACCAAAGTGAAAAATGTGAAGGTAATCCGTGTGTGTACATAGACGATAGTCGCTCTTAACGAATAATTGAACGGCCCGACATGAACGCCAAACGTATATTTTCTAAACTTTGATCAGACATTAAATGGGCCTTTTCACGTTTTTGTAAATTGACAAAATTAATTACAATGGTTTCAGAGTCGCAAATGTTCGTCTTAGTTATGATATTTGTGAGGAAACAGTAATACTGAACATTTACCATGCTCTAAAATATCCATTATATGCATCTTTTGACGATTTGAAAACCGGAACATTATAAAACGTTGCAACGCGAAACGATTGAATAATTTGGAGTGGTCTGTTGTTGTCGTTATATTTTGTGAAGCTACGAGGATTGGATATATAAAGTATAAAATACATCCTTCATTATATGAGCATGGATGGCTGAGTGGTCCATGTGGGAGACTTTTTACTCCAGGACTCCAGGGGTCGTGGTTCAAGCCCTGTTGAGAGTTCCTTTTTTTAATTTTATTCTTGATTTTTTACTTTTTACTTTTCAGATCCAATGTGTACATGTATCAATATTAATTATTTAATGACAAACTTCAATGCATGCCAAGATCTGTGAAAAGGCCCCTTTAAAGATATTGGGTCAAAGGCAATCGATTTTCTTTCTAAGAATGACGGCAATAAACTATCTGCTGGTATCACGAAAGTAATAAAACGTACATCAGTCGCAGACGTTATACTTAGACTAATCTAACAAACATGGTATCATTTGCCTTTAATTAATTGATGCGCTGGTATTCAAGTAAATTATAGATAACACAGCAATATTAAGTTCATTGAACGTAGAATATCGATTGAGTCATTTTAAAAAATAATGTAAATTACAGATATGCATTCAAACAGTATTTATTTATTAAACTATGAGAGTAGCATACATATTATTTATCTATCTGGTAAAACAGATCACGGCATTTATGTTCACAAATGCGGTCCAAAGAGTGCAAATACATTACAAACTTATTAAGAGTGCACAGCACTGAAGACATTTTTAATTAATATAAATTTGATAAAGAAAAACATATATATGTGTGGACTTTAAACGGTGGATATTGTTAATATGTAAAATATATTTACTGCATCTATGGTAAAATTTTAGGTCATTTAGTACATATTAATGCTTGAGCAATCATTGTTTATTAATTTATACTAATTTGAAATGTCGCATTATATAATGTTTCATGATGCCAATTAATTAATTATTCTCAATAAATGCAAGTGTTTTATTGCTGTTTGCTTTGAATTGCAACTCTATCCTAATTATGTACACATATGTGCTTTGTTCAAAAGGTTTAAACCACAATGATTTTCATTGACAGTTCAATTGCGCTGACCCAAACTTTTACTAATTATATATTTTTTATTTTGTAAATCATGTTTTCTCGTGAATTGGTAAGGCATTTTGTAACTCGTCTTTCAACAAAAGAGTTGCTGGTAATACTGATAGGGCTTCCTTTAAACTGATCGTTGGGTGTTTTATTGCTACATTCGTGATTGATTCTGGACTATGTTTATTTATATTAATGCACTAAGGTGATATATTGGAAAGCTTGGAGTTCTCCGCTGCATGCGGCCGGGGAAATATCTGAAGTTGAAGGTACAGTTATGTAACTTGTAAGAATATATTTTGATCATGTGGGTGTTAACGTTGGCTAAAGGTTTAGAACGGTTCTATCGGGTTTGCAGGGGTCTTATTGCAATTTAAGATTATGCTTCATAGGGTTGGAGTCTAAGGAAAAAGGGATTGGCGGAAGCTTTACAAAAGTCTTGGTGATGGGTTTTTGGCTATTGATGTTGAACTGTATTTTTATAATATGTATAGTCTCTTATAACTCAGTTGTGCGTTGCATTTATGTACTATTTTTTAAAGCTATTTTATATATGTTTTACTAGGTACATGATGATGAGACTTTAATAAACTATAAATAATAAACTATCTTGGGTTACTGCTTAATTGAAGCTTGAAGTATTTATAGGAGAAAGCTTCGTGAAGCAATTGTCCCCTGTTAGTCGCATTGTATATAGTTGTGGCAACTTGTGTATTCTCAAGTTGATTATAATAAGGCAGGCAGCTTATGGAAAATTATCTATAGTTCTGTGTTTATTTTGTAATGTGGCGTTTGAGGGATTCTGTAGGCAGATCGTTATTGTGAAGTAAAGCATATAACGCTCAGTGACGGTTTCATGAAGTCAGCCCCGCCACTCACTTGCCGGTGTTCTTCAATGGTTATGTTAGTATTTACAACTGGTGTTGTTGTTGTTGTTAGGCTCCTCCTTGAATTTATTTTAGCAGTACAGAAAGTTGCCCGCATAACTTTGTTAGTTCGAAGGTTATATCTCTAGTACTACATTATTGAATTATATGATTAGCATAGATGTTTTTATCACATGCTATACCCTGTTTCCAATGTAATACAACCATAACATATTTTTTATATTACACACGTGTAATACAACATTTTAAAGCGTTTTTATTGGCTTAGTTTTCGTTTATTGACCAATCGCATTTTGTTATTTTGCTGAAATGACGTTGCAATGTCAAATGACGTCACGAAATGTAAACAACATTTCGGGATTTTTTCATTATGTTTGCGTAAATATTTATTTAATTTGCTCATTTAAAAGCATGTGATGAAAAAGATCTGACACTCGGTGTCATATCATACCATATTTTATTAAACTCGTCCAGGAAATTCGTTAGTTAGCTCGCTTACTAACAAAATTCCTGAACTCGTTTAATAAAATATGGTATGATATGACAACTCGTGCCAGATCATATATATATATGTGGTATTGATACTTTCCAAATAATGTGTATGGATATCGATTCCTGGATATAGTTAAGAGCTCTGGAATAATATTAACGCCTTACAAATAGCTTTTTTATTGCTTATATAATTTAATTTCATGTTTCGCACGCTATCAAAAATGAAACGACAATATGTATATAAGCTTATTCCACTAAATAGGAATCATCCATTTATAATGTTTTAATGTTACACTTCAAAATGAAAACAAAAACCAACATATGTCTTTATCTCATCGTTACTAAATAACCAACATATTCATGTTGTAAACACCAAATGTCTCTTAATTTAACAGCTCTTTGAATTGCACCAATAAAAGGCATTGTTTTAAACGTCATCATTGTAAAAATGAAACATATTAGTGACAGTGCAAATACCACCTCAATAGTGCAATTAACCCATTTATGCCCAGTGGACACTCCCATCCTTCTAAACTGGATAAACTTATTTACAAAATTAGGGATGTCTAGTATATTTATTTTTATATTTAGAATATTTCTTACAAAAATTCTTTAAAAAAACCCAGAGCAGACCCTGATGAGACGCCGAATCATGAGGCGTCTCATCTGGGTCTACGCTGTTTGCAAAGGTCTTTTTTCAAGACGCTAGGCATAAATGAGTAAACCAAGAAACAGAACGCGAGCATTGTAATCCATAGGACATCACAAGGAGACAAACTCCAGACAATTAAACAGTATACAAAACAGTACAGCATACATTTTCAACTTCACTTATACATAATTTATATCATCCAAGTTTATATCAGCTATAACACATCTAGTTGACAATATGTTAGAATATGTTATCATTTAACACAAGTTCCAATTCATAATAATCCATATCACGAAGAAGTTGTAATAAACATTGCTGAACAATTTGGATTATTTATATTTTGTATTATAGAACATATTCTAGTTAAAGAAGTAAAAATGTTGTCAAAACTTCTGAACCTAATGCACATAAAAAGACTCCAATGTTTCGGTACATTTGAAAATGCTGCATTATATATACATGGCGTCAGTTAAGGGTGAATTATATCACTATTTTGCTTATGCAGCACTCAATTTTTGTCTTCGAGGCATGCGCTGTGAAAAGACTGCTTATTCTTCAATCCGATCATTATAGCTGACGATTGTTCATGAAATGAATGTCACACTTGTGATATAATGTCCTCCTTTGAGGTCGCTTTTTGTTGTCATAGAAAATAAAATCTAGCTAGTGCAGTAAACCCAGTATACATAAGACATAAAAAACGATACACATAAAGTACTTGACGCAAGTTAAATATCTTTATTGTTACGTCTACACAAGCTTTGCCATAAGTATAATTGCAACTAAATAACTTGTACTGCATATACGCGTATGAAATGATTGGGAGTATTTAAACACACTATTGAAGATATAAACATTAATATATTTATATATGGATGTTTAAATATTCCATATATTACTTGTTCAAAAGTATTCACTTACAAATACTTGCAAAGTTCGTTTAAAAAACACATTTGAATACGCCTTGCTTAATAAATGCTGAGCTCATTAATTCGAAAGCGCGCACTGTTACATCACTAACAAATGAACATTGCACAAATGCTTATCACTATGAAAAATATTATGTGGGCGCCCCGGGGAAAAGCGCTCATTCACCATATGAGTCGAGTTCTGAGAAAACTGGGCTTAATGCATGTGCGAAATGTGGTATTTTTAGTTTCAAGGAAGTCCATCCTTACCGAAAATCAAATTTAGGCGGAAAGTGTCGTCCCTGATTAGCGAGTGCGGACTGCACAGGCTAATCTGGGATGACACTTTACGCACATACATTAAGCCCAGTTTTCTGAGAACAAGGCTCATATGTTGTCAGACCTTAATCAACCCATTTTTAGTATGCATATTCCTGCATAGCTTACTATTTGCTTTAAATTTCACGAACCGATTAAGCTGTTAAGCTATATTCAAATCGTTCACTCCATAACGTCCTGCTTTCACTGATTGATTCTTGTTGTTTTTTTACTTAATCACAACTGGACATTTATTGTAATTTCACATACTAGTAGATGAAAGATTCTATATCGTGTAGGGGTTTGAACATGATTTACAGCAGTATTCCTGGTACCTTTCTCGTGTACACAGCTTTGGACTTGCGCGAACAAGAGTGGAACACTTTGGTGGCTCTGCGCGACAATTCCCTGAATACATAATAATTGAAATGACAGCGATATATCGTCTTGATTACAAAAATGTATCAAAATAAAAGATAAACAAATATGTATATATTTGAAACACGATATGTGTCTTGTTCTGAGAAAACTAGGCATAATGCATGTGCGTAAAGTGTCGTCCAAGATTAGCCAGTGCATTTCGCACAGGCTAATCAGGGACGACACTTTCCGCTTAAACTTGATAATCGGTAAAAAGGGACTTCCTTTAAACGAAAATACCATTAAAGCGGAAAGTGTCGTCCCTGATTAGCCTGTGCGGACTTCACAGGCTAATCTGAGACGACACTTTACGCACATGCATTTCGCCCAGTTTTCTCAGAACACGACGATATTATCTTAGAAAACAATGTGGATTGTAGAAAAAAGAATCACGATAACTCAACCGCAATAAGAAAGTTCTTACTATCGGCAAATAAAAGACTTGAGTCCACACGAACCGACTGGAACGCCGACATAAAGGTAGGTGTATATGAAGATATACACTTCCCTAGGTTGCAGTGCTGCAAAAAAAGCGCTAAACTATATAGATTTATAATAGTGATTGAAATGGTTGATGTTCTTTAAACATAATTTGTCAAGAACCGGGAAGAAATTATGTTAAGATATAAAACTGTACCGTGAACGTATTCAAAGTCTTAGCATAAAGAAAGGTTAAACGTTTTAACACATTTAATATTGATAAAATTGTGTTTCGAATTAGTACCGTAAAAATTTATTGATAAACTAAATGTAACAATTTTCACCACTGTAAAACAATGTTCTTAAAACCTGCTAAAAAATTAATAGGAGCAAATACAAAATGTATGTAAATAGGAATAATATCGGTCGTAAGCACAAAGATATGCCCAATGTTTTACCCAAATACGCAGAAGATAAAAAAAGATTTCACCCAAAATCCTATCACAACTGAACATGTCTGCATGCTTGCAACACAGTGTCATATACGCATGTATTTTTTATGCATTAAAAATTTGCATACTCGTCCAAAGCCGCAGGGTGTTCCCGGAAGTGCCGTAAGTCTGCTCTTTGTGCGACAGAGGCCGCCTTCCGAGGGCGATGCGCACCAGAGGCGCTCACAGACGCTATATCTTTGAGAACCTGCCTGTACAGAAAGCCCAAAATATTTTTTTCTCAGCGTGGTTCGTATAATACTAACAACTAATGATTCTGTATTTATAAGTATTTATAACTAGGTAACTAGAACGTAGTTACAGTAATACTGTTTACTCTGTGTTACTTGATTTATATATTTGGATCGTTTATTAGAATACTATTTGTTTGCCTAAGTAGTTGCTCTTTCAAATCGACACAATTCATATATTATAAGATATTATTCATCATTGATATTTTTTAAATTCTAACAAGTACATTCAATTATAAACGACGTATTATGCTATATTTCATGCTGTGACAAACTTAAAACAACAATAAATCTGTGTATTCTTAAAAATACAGTCAAACTTGAGCCTTATGCAATACGATAAACAATGAAACTCAAGAAGCTTTCTGAGGGGAAAAAAATTCTTGTTTGTGTCCACTACTTCTATAGTTGAACATAAACTATACATACACAATAATACAACGCACGGGCCCGGTCAATACAAGAGTTTATGTGTTTAAACAAGTTTGAGTTAAGCCGAACCTTATCTTTCACAAGAAAAAAATGCTAACCAAACGCGCGTTTGAAACAATTGCATCAAAATCAACCTTTGCAGACAGAAAATAAAAACATGAATGCCAAAACGTTACATGCGAATTATACACCTCACACATAATATCAGTGTTCTAGTTTCGTAAGAATCGGAATCCATTTGAACGAACATGGACTGTATTGTTAAGTAATTACTTTACAAAGAAATAGTTTCCGTTGCAAAAATGTATTAAACAATCAAGCTAGCGAATCGAGTGATCTTATACCAGTTATCGTCCAGGGTTGGTATTCCAGAAGCATCTTAAGTTAAATTTTATTTTATCCTTAAATTCGGAAGTTTTCTTAAGTGTTTCATTTCATACTGCAATAGATAGGCATCGAAAATGACATCAAAATAGCATCATTATGTCAATGTTATTTGAGTAATACCAAAAAACATGAATGTCTTTATTTAGTAAAGAAATACAAAACATTGTAATTTTGAACTTAAGTGAAAATATTTAAGCAATTGCTTAAGATGTTTCTGGAATACGACCCCTGAAGTGTGTAAATATGCCTTATTAATACAACAATTAAAAAAAACAGAGAGTATAACATGACAATAAGTGTGCTTTTTTTTACATGTTAAACAAAAAAGAAACACAACACTCATTGAATTAAACATTAGTGTACTTTATAAGTTTTACCAACGTGACGCCAGTTAATATTGACAACGTCATTTAACGAAGTTATTATCATGTAATATGTAAGTATTTATTATATACATGCTTAATGCTTTTAACAAAATACAGGTTCTATCAATCGTTGTAATTAAAAATCACGTATTACGCTACTCGCTGTTTCCAATTCCGTATTACCATACTAGCCGGACTACTTCGACCCATTTAATGACGTCACATTACACGCACCGAAAATAGAAATATCGGTGGTCACATGACGAGACTTACATACCCTATTACGAAATATATTACGTAGTACATCGTGTGACGTCATTTCTGTGACAAAACACAATAGTTTTATCTAAACTCTGTAAGGACATGTCGGACCTGGTGTTCTTTAGCAGTAAACTATGTGTTAAAAACGTATTTTGGAGTGTGTGTTTATCATGCATAAATGTATATTTCGATAGGAATACAATACAATACAAAATGTAGTGTGGTTTAAACTAAGTTTCGATAAAGACATGGGAGATAGAAGTGGATGTGCATATCGTTTAAACGTTTTTGTTATAAACATCGGATTAAAGTTGTCAACTTAATTGTTATAAAAATTGGATTAACGATGGCATTACGATAAGCGTGTCGGAAAACTGTGTTTTCCCGATTCGAATGTTTACACGTTAATTAACATAAACTGTATTCATACGCGTCTTAAATAAATTATGGCGTACCGTTTTAGTCATTGTTTTGTCAGTTTTGTTAAAGTAAAAAATACAATTGTTAACTGTTTTCGTTAGTTGTTGTATATAATAAAAGGAATATTACGCTAGTCAATTGTTCCAAGAGTTTGTATCACTCTCGTGGCTTGTGCTATTTCGCATCACACTCGAGGCTCCGCCTCTCGTGTGATACGTCATTACACAAGCCACTCGAGTGATACAAACTCTTGGTACAATTGACTAGCGTAATATTCCGTATATATCAATGAAGACGATATAATTTTGATCTTACACATTTTCGATATCTTGATGTAACAATATTCCTTTTACGCATGACACTAAGCTTAAATGATAAAATAACATTTGCATTAGTATTAAGGGTAGATATATGATATATTCCCCCCCCCCACAAAGCCTTTAATCTCATTGTAACATGGTTATCATAAATATAACTCTTTTGATAAAGCTTCAATAAACGCTCGAATAGCCGATTGGGTCTATCGATACAACACCATGAATGAGAGAAGGCACATAGTAAAGCAGCAATTCTTCGCTTCAATGGTTTAGTGTATCGCTCTATATTCGTTATTTGAGGCATACGGTCTCTATTACAAGTCCAGAAAATGGGTTTTTATAAACGCATGTGATAGATAAACGTAGTATTATATATTACATCCAGAGTCATGAATAAAAGCGACCTTTCCGGAAGCATTTTAGCAATAAATCAATGCTATCGTGAAGATGGAAATAATATTGTATAATAGTTTGTTCGATACAAATGGGTTTCGAAGGAACAATCATATTGAAAACGTGTTGGTTTTGCACATATTATTATTACATAAAATGCTTACATCACAGAAGCTTGAAGATTCAGAAAACGAGAAACGGCATTGGGAATTGATGTCAACTGTCTTGCCTGGAAATCTAGCATCGTTATCGTAGTTGAATAATTTCTTTGGTGCAGTTAGTAGACACTTCGATTTTGAAGATCTGCAACGAGCACAACACTATAATAAATGTAGTTAATGATTAAATCAGAATGCGAAGACAATTAATGACACTCGTTATTTAATAATAAACGCATAATGAATTAAGTGAAACGCTAATGTAGATAACCTGAGAGGTCAAAACAACTATCGTTAAGATACCCGAAATTCTCTTTAAATTGTGAATTTTTAACATTTACATTTATTGAAACGTAAATGATGTTTGTGTGTTCGTGGCAAATATTGTTATACAATGATGAGTATGAATTAGCGTGTAAAAGCCGCACTAAATTCAGTATCAAACGTCTAGTGCATGATCATGATATTAAAATATTAATTTGTAAGATTCAAACAGTATCCATCACCTAATACCTACTTTATAAAATTCTTGATCTGGATCACAGAACAATATGAAAAATGATATGCGTTTGTGGCTACTGCTGGGTCATCGATACTGAAAGGCGCCATGACAAAATTCTTGCTTCCAGAACAGGCACTTGCAAGCCCTTCTCCGTCGTGTACAACGCCTAAACTATACATACAATATATTTCGAATAAGAATATATTTTGATGTTCAAGAATAGATATCTAAATGTTTTTAATTATTGTTTGCTTCCAGTTGTCTTCAATTAAACGTATAAGATGTGAAAAACCCTTCATGATTACAAATATTACCACAAGGAGTTAATATGTATTCATTCATTTGTAATTTCACTTTTGAATGCATTCAACAATATCAGCAAGCATTTTTAAAATCATTCCTTTTACAATACAGATTTTTTAAATATAATTTTATAATAAAAACCAGTTTTGTTACCTATGTGCCAACTCATGAGCTATCACAGCCGCGGAAAGGAAGTCTCCCCCGTCGTGGACTATCGAGGAGGACTTGCCGGATGTCACATCGCACATGGTCCCGACGTGGGCGTAGCCTTAGAACAACATAACGACGCAATGTTGTTCATGTGAGATAGCAAAAATATGTCCAAAAAACCCCCAGTCCGAACATGGTTTTATTTGGGTGTTTTTGTCATAAAAATGTTTGCAGAATTTGTTTCAATACGTATGTATGTTATGTGTGAAGCCGTGAATCTAAATGTATTGTGGGTGCTTACCATAACTCTATTTACCACTTTATACATTTAGCATGTTCACTTGTGAACAAATATAAAAATAACACGTACAAGCTTATCTAACCGTGTCATGTTTGTTTCCGCTATAACAAGTTCATAAATGTGACTACACAGACAGCAACATTGCCACACAAAAACGACACAGTTGTTGTTTTATATGCTATACCGATAATCAGATGTATATGTTGACAGAAATAAATTTACACTATACAAACCTTCGACTTTTTTTCTTCGTTTGCATAAAATATAACTGAAAATAAATTTAAAAGTTGAAAAGATCGTTGCATACAATAAATATAATTCACGCCATATTATAACATTAACGGTTCCGTTACATCAAAACGTAAATGTAAATACGGCAAAAATGATTTGATATCCCCAATATCATAATATTGTGTTTGTTGTGTTTATATGAAAATGGAGAATAACTTAATGATGTTTTATAATATCATAAACGCAAAACATATGTATGTGTACCTGACCTTGTAAGAAACACGGCATGATCATAGCTTGGAAGAGCTTTATTTGCGCACTTAAGCCATTTCTGGAAACGTTTAAGCGCCCTGGTCGAACTCACAACGTGGTTGCCGTGGTTCTTGGACCATCGAGCGATGCCTTCAAACCATGCAACCTGGCGGCGACTCTTGAATGTAAAATATCAGCTGAATCCGAGTGATGGAAAGTGTTTGATCATACAACAATTTACATAATATGTTGTATGATCAGTACACTCAAACAATTGTACCATTAAACGATATGACGTTTTTTGCATTATGATTTCAGATACATTATATTGTTATGTACATGCGCAAAACATATGTAGTCCTCAAAACACACTGAAATTAACATACATCATAATACAGACTACAGTGCGATAAGACCCGAACAATCTCAACTGACTGCAAGGTAAACACACTCAACTTACTGCAAGGTAAACACACACTCAACTGACTGCAAGGTAAACACACTCAACTGACTGCAATGTAAACACACTCAACAAACTGCAAGGTAAACACATCGAACTGACTGCAAGGTAAACACACTCAACTAAGTGCAAGGTAAATACACACTTAACTGATTGCAAGGTTAACACACTCAACTGACTGCCAGGTAAACACACTCAACTGACTGCAAGGTAAACACACCGAACTGATTGCAAGGATAACACACTCAACAGACTGCAAGGTAAACACAATCAACTGACTTCAAGGTAAACACACTCAACTGACTGCAAGGTAAACAAAACGAACTGACTGCAAGGTAAACACACCGAACTGACTGCAAGGTTAACACACTCAACAAACTGCAAGGTAAACACACCGAACTGACTGCAAGGTTAACACATTCAACAGACTGCAAGATAAACACACTCAACAGACTGTAAGATACACGGTACACACACCGAACTGACTGCAAAGTAAACACACTCAACATACTGTAAGGTAAACACACCGAACAGACTGCAAGGTAAACACACTCAACAGACTGCGAGGTAAACACACCGAACTGACTGAAAGGTAAACACACTTAACTGACTGCAAGATAAACACACTCAACTGACTGCAAGGTAAACACACTGAACTGACTGCAAGGTTACCACACTCAACAGACTGCATGGTTAACACACTCAACAGACTGTAAGGTAAACACACTCAACTGATTGCAAGGTAAACACACTCAACTGATTGCAAGGTAAACACACCGAAGTGACTGCAAGGTTAACACACCCAACAGACTGCAAGGTAAACACACTCAACTGACTTCAAGGTAAACACACTCAACTGACTGCAAGGTAACCACACTATTGAAGTCTTGATCTGGTGACCGTATTTTTATCCAACTTGAAGCGAAATCGAACATGGTTTTTATAATTTCAACATTAATTCCCTTACATTTATTTCATGAAGATTAAGTGAAATATGTGGCTTCTTTAGAGTAAACAAAGTATATTTAAAAATGTACTTGGTCACGTAGTCTTTTAACAGTGATGACCCGAATTCTGCTTTAGCCTAGATTCTGTTAATATACGAATTCGGACCGAGGTGTATTAATAATGATCACAAACTGTGGTATCTTTGCTAGCGACGAGCTAAAAGTGGATGACTTTGTCGCACATCGCACGCTGCAAGACAACAGAGGCCGGGCAAATGGTAATTACAATACCCCACCTTGTGAATGTTGTGCACAGATAAGCTTAAAATACATCAATTAAACATTATAGTAATTTCTTCGTATGAACCTTAATATAAATAAAATATCAATATCCATAGGTACGATCAAATACATAGTGTTATGATTACTTAATAAATAAATAACAAAATTGTAAAACAAAATTTAATTAATATTATCTTAAATAACAACTTTACAGATTATAAATGTTAACTAAGACATATTTCATATTGCATTTTGATGATGTATGCAGATTCATAACATTTTCATGAAAATGTTAAATAAATCCAAGCACTTATTTCAATTTGTGCGCGTTATTATTCAATCATAAAAATGAAATTCAATATATTCGATAACTTAGGAATATACCATTTGTTTTAGCTTTGTTGTGTTTCAATTAAAAATGAGACTTTTGTGGTCGTTAATAATCATTTTAAAACACGAACTTCTAATACATAAATATCATATGTCGTATTGCATAAGTAATAGGTTGTCGATTTGTTTGCTCATTTGAAACGTACCATTAACATGTCATATATTACGCTTTACCTTAGCTATCAGCATATCACAGACTTGAATTTGGATAGAAAACGTCTTATCGTCAATCGTCTCATATCTTTGATTGACCTAGGTAAAAAAAATCAATGGTGAACATATAAGCATTATGCTTTGAGCTTTAACGTGTATTGTAACAATAATGTGTTAAAAACGTAAAACCTTTTGTGTAACCAATGAATACTGTTCTTAACAATAAGATATTCACTACTAGCGTTTCCTGTTTCATAAACTATTAGACGTTTCGAAACACACGTTCCACCGGCTGTGGAAATTGTGGCTTTACCGCAGGAAGTGTGGCAATACCGCGGGAAGTGGTATTGTGTATCTGAGTGGTAGGTTGAATGAAGTATACAGCAATAATGAAACTACACAAACATTATAAGTAGATACATCAGTGTCCGATAGTCTTTAAAAGGCAATTTAACAAAACTATATAATACAACAAATTTATAAAAAAATACCTAAAACATAAAACAATCATAAAAACGGGGTCCCCGTTCGGGAAAGGTCAATACAAATCATTTCGGGTTTAAACCGGTGTAAAGGTTTACTGGAAATCATACTAAGTTCATCATTATTCACTTAAATAACATTACATTATTATTTTGATTAAATTGTTGATAACATTGAATCACATAAAAGAGAAGTGTGTTTAATACTGTTCATCGAACGCTCCATGCAAAGCAGATGGGGGCTTTGGCCGGTTGAAAGGCATTTCAAATCTTAAATCTAGTCCAGAAAGTATCGCAAAACACTTAAAGGTATATAAAACTTTAACCTAATAGCAATACAATTTGAAAAAAACAACAACAACATGTTCTTTCAAGTGCAATTTGATTACTTAAAAATGTAATATTCAGTAGTGCAAAAGAGTGATATATTTCTGTAAAACGATGTAATAAGTAGTTACAAGTATCGGCTTGATTTTCTCCTGTTGGCATTAAAGAACACCGTACAGTAAACATTCTAGATCGTGGTAATGCATATAAGAAAGACTTATATAAAGGTTTGAATAGTCAGACTTCATAGCTAAGTGTCTATGCATTCTAATAACTATTATTCCAAACAGTCAAAAGCAAAACAAAATGAAAACAGTTGTATCAAGAAGCATATTTAATTAATTGCGTCTATATGCAACCAACTTAACTCACAAGTTATGCAAGCACCGTAATGACATACTTTTTGTGTATATATTTGCATTTATGTAATGTACACTGTATGGAAATGATTTACATTTTCTGTATTTATACAATAACACAAAAATGTCGCTTTAGGGACAAAAAAAGCTACTCGCGATCGATATGATCGAACTCAAAAATTGCAAGAAACGGCAAATATATATTGATATTAAATGAGACGTGAAAATACTCACAGTCGAGTGATAATGAGATTGATTAACCGAACTATTTCTCTCACCATCAGGTGAATAGGCGCAATTTAGTCAATATTGGCACAGAGACAAGCGGTGTTTGAGTTCGGGTTTTGTTGATATCTGAATATTGTGAACAAATAACCATTTCAATTTATACATAATACCATCACATTGAATGTTCATATTAATCATCATCATCATAAGCAGCAGTAGCAGAAACACCATCATCATGATCATAATTATTAGCATGATTAATATCAGCATCGTGATGAGCATGATCATTATGACTTTTATTGCATGCATAGTAACTGACATACTGTTTGTCTTTCACTCACCATAGCGAATAAATAGTTGTAGTATTGATGCATTTTCACTAAAGACTTCTCAGCGGAGAAATCGTTTTCTCTCAGGAACCGCATGTAGATAGAATTGTCCACCACGAGGAGAACTTCAATGTTTTCTTCAGCATTGCTTTGAAGCTTTTTCACTTCGAAATAAGATAAAAAGGTGTAATTTCCGCAAAACGTAATGACGGTTAAAGATCGCACCGATTGTCAAATTGTGTTATAGATTACACAACAAATACGGGTATACGGTTTTCATTGTTTTTAATCCAACCCCCAATTAGTTGTATTAAATATTGTAAAACATGTTGTGTTTACAAGGTTATTTGCTTTAAAAATGTGGCAAATTGTAAGTAATTGTACATTTCAATATGATAACAAGAATTCACCCAATAGTAACTCACTTGGAGGTGGAAGGATTAAGGCGGAGCTCTGCTTTTCGACAGGATGATTATCAATTCCGATATGCTAAAACACAGTTGAAGAAATAACTTATCGACAAAACAAACATAAGCATATAACGTATTGAAATAAAAACAAGGTTTTTCTGTGACCAAATTAAGTCGTGTATAGGCCATAGACGTAAGAAAATAACATTATTACTACCGGATACATTTGCCAAACCACTGGCTAAAGTTGGCTCAGCATTAACTTGTTATACATGAATGCCAAAGTGAAACATTTGTTAAAAGTCAACATATGTTTGTCCTTTAATACGCAATTTGAAATAATACTTAAGACTATCCAACAAGTAAGTGAACAAAACACGATAACTTTTTAACTTTTGCTCCTAAAGGATCTTTTACTATTGCTTCATGTTCATTTTAAAATTTACATTTATGTACACCGCTTTTACCACAGCAACTATCGCTACTTACTGTAGGTGCTAATCGCATATTGTAGTTGTTCGTGTGTCTCTTTATAAAATAATAAGGAGATCCATTGAGAATTTTATTGGCTGGTGGTTTTCGCATCTGACTTATGGGTAATCCTTTGCTTCTCGAATTGTGTAATTGCAAAAAACGATTTAGTAATCGTAATAACATGCAAGTCCTTAATTTTATAGGTTTACTCAGGCATGCATTTCTTTTCAGCATACACTCAATTTCAAATATGAATTGACGATCATTTCGTTGAATATTGCGTTCATGTTTGGCGCTGTTAAATTTGCAATTGTTAGTGTTTCGTAAATATTCTCGGTAAATTGAAGATGTAGTATCTTTGCACGCATTCTTGAAGTACGGCATAGTATTGTTCCTTTCATAAAACTCTTGGAGCAATCCTTCAACAACAAAAAAGGTTTTATCAGTACCAACTCTATATTCAAAACACTATTGGAAACATTTAACAAATATACAACTATACGTTTGAAATAATGTTATGCAATCTCTTGTTTTCAACACTTTACGTTATACGTCAAAACCAGAAATAAACACAAGTTAGAACTATTTCTTTAATCACAGTTCCGAAATGTCCATGCAAAATATTCTACGTGACTCTTAATCGACGCAGTCGGATAGTTTGTTCGACTATTATATTACACATGCTTGTACGAACTGGATGAACGTATATTTTTATTAACATAATTTAGGCAAATCAATTAAAGTTATTATATGAATTTAAATACACCTGAATAGTTGTGTACGTCATACAAGGACTTCTTCTTAATTTGCATGAATATTTTATTAGATGATTGGTATGAATTATCTGTATTATTACTTTTGATTCCCCGCATACCCTTACCAGATAATCGTCCGCAGTAAATTATTTGCATGCAAACGCAGACCAGAATGCACGCATCACGTATTTCCATGGTTTTGGACCTCAACGCTACAAACGCGTATGCAACTATTTCCCCACTGAATCATAGTTCCGTTCTATTCCACGTGATAAGGCAAATATCATTCTTTCTCAATGAAACGGTCTTGCAGCTATAGGCTTATCACTTATAACCGATACCAGTATTTCATTGGTTGTAAGGAAACGCGGGGGCTGATTGTTTAGATGCGCGCGAACCAGATGCCTATATTTATCTGATTCCGATATAAGTCTCTGAAGCGAAAATGCCATAGTGAACAAGTTAAATAAAAAACACACGCTAAGCTCATATTTATAGAGAGTCTTAAATGCTTAAACACTCTTATTATTTCATTATCTAATAAAAAAAAGTATTGAATCCGAGATAATATGGCATCGTTATGAGAAAAGCACGCAGTTGTTTTGTTACAACTTTCCGATATTCTGGCATGAGAATATCAGAATATAAATTCCTTAAAGGAATGCACGCAATGATAAGTATCATTCATTAATCTCCTAAAGCGGGACCAGCCAGTGAAGCTGACATTTTGGTTTTTATTTACACTTAAATGTATTATGAATATTGCTGGGCCAAGTGTGAGGTTGAGCGCTCTATAACCAGGTTTAAACCCCCAATGCTTTGCATTGACCGTTCCAAGGCGGTGACCCCAGCTTTATTCATATTTTGTGTTTATGTTGGTTTGTATTGTGCGGTATTGTGCTGTTTTGTACTGTTTGGGCAATCGGTCACTTGCTTTTAATAAAGGACCAACTAATTGTTTTTAATGAAAATTCAATACTGCTCCAGCAGCTGGAGTTTCACTTCTTTATATTTAATTCTGAAATGATCAAAGACCTAATATTTATTTTATGTTAAACTTGATTTTGTATTAGCGTTTGTATTTCAAGGTACTTTGTGATTTAATAAAGGTATTACATTGACTTACTTTATTATTATTTTATTCGTGCCGAGCCTGATATATTACAAGAAGATCAGGCTACGGAAACGTATATGGTACACCCCAATAATGTGGTCATGCCGGAATAATCTATATCGACTTACTGTGAAATAACATGGTATGTCGACATAGTTTTGTAGCTTTTCCCACCTTAATTTTACTCGTCATAACGACATTAAGTTGAAGTCTCGACGTAAATGTTTCCGGCTTTTCCCGAAAATATATTTGGTCGACATGATTTAAGTCGACAAATCTACATAACTTTTGGCGTCATGCTCTTGTGAAAATGACTTGCCATCATAGTTTAAGTCGACACGATGAGTTATTTTTACGCTATGACACCTTTTTCATATCATGTCGTTGTAGAACTTTGACATCATCACATTATTGCAATATTGGTTCATGACTTCCGGCGTCGAACAGATTCTTAGTTTCTGGTATATTCTTTCGAAACACGCAAGACCTGAGACAGTCCATTTTTACAGCAGGAATGCTTGGTATAAATGTAAAAATAACATACAGTGTTTGCAAACAATAAATATTAATGTGTTCGTTGGGTTTTATGAGCATTTAGAGAGCTTAAATCTCGATTGATTCATTTAGATATTTTTCTTTAACTAATACGTACAAAACGTGTGTTAAACGACTCACAACTTTTTTATATTGCAGATTTGTGTCTTAGTGGCACTGATATATGTTGACTCATCGTTAGCTGTACTTTCAAATCAAGAAAGGGATGTTTGGATTTCACGTTATCACAAACAGGGCTATACGCGTCTGGATATATGTGGATTTTTGCTTTTCCTACACAACACTGCTCTCAGTTTGAGTCAACTGAAACGGATACTGCGAAGGTCTCAAAAGACGCAACGCGGCATCTCCTCTTCCAGACGTTATACGAGCAATTCGCTCAGTATATAAAAGAGGGATAGCTGTATGTGGTTTTAAAACTATATGGAAACTGGTCAACAAAACCACAAATGTCAAAGTAACCCAAGAAACAACAAGGTGTGTATGCAAGGTAATTGATCCTGAGGGTGTTGCTCTCAGGTCTGCACATCGCCTGCGACGCAGAGTCTATACCAATAAATGTCATAATACTATCTAGTCTTTACTATACACATTGATGGGTATGATAAGCTAAAGCCTTTTGGAATTGATATACACGTTGCGGTGGATGGATTTTCCAGTTGCATATTATGGCTGTTGGCATGTTGTTGAATAATGACCCTCGAATAATCGCGGGCTTCTTTGTTAACTTTGTGAAACATATTGGTCGCCTTCTACGTCTGGTTCGTGGCGATGCAGGGACAGAAAAACGTTAGGGTACGAGCTATGCAGATAGCGTTTAGGTTTAATGACAGAGATAACATGTCTGGAATGAACAGTTACATGACTGGGTGATCCACTGGCAACCAAAGAATTGAACGTTTTTGGGTAAATTTAAGAGTCAGTTTTACTGTGTTTTGGAGGAACTATTTTAAGGATATGATAGACAGCGGCTTGCTTCGGATTGATGATCCTGTGCACTTAGAATGCTTGGGATTCTGTTTCATACCATTAATACAACTCGATCTGAAATCTTTCACCAATCTATGGAATTCTCATCGGATTCGGCAGCAAAGACATGTGGAAGCACCAAATGGGATACCGATAGTAATGTCCTACCAGCATAAGGCGTATGGAACCCGAGATTTTTCATTTCGGCTTCCTTGCGTATTGGAAACCATTGATCGTATTCAAAAGAGATACTTTGTAAAGAAAGCGCAGTTTGGATGTAAAGATGACTTCATACCCGTCCTAGAACATGTGTGTTAAATGCAGCGGGAGCAACTGCCAATTCCTGAATCGATTGAAAGTGCAACTTCTTTGTTCTTGGCCTTGACTGAAATATTGGATGGTTTTACTAATTACATATGCAAAAATATATGCTTAAAAATTGGTAATATTTTGCAAATTTAATCGTTAAGTTAGTTTAGTTCCAGTAAATTTCGTTTCGAGTTTTGTTTACAATGTGTCCATAAGAAACACACCATTGATATTCTTGTAATTGGAATTGATCATGGAGTAGTTAAACGTTGTTTTTATTCTTTGCTAAAATAAATTCACTCATATTGTTGTACACATTTACAGACATTGCAAACTTGGCAAAAACCGATTAATCATGTTCATCATTTCATTGTTAGATTTCAAAAGAATGAATGAAAGTCACTAATTGTTTGAAAACATGGCGGTCATTTAGTTATGAAATCCTCATAAATTGTGAAATGTTCCTTTCAAAATATGGTTCTTTCAAAAGATTTATTAAATTTCATTTCAAACTTCAATATATTAAACGAAACGACTGTTACAAATCTTATATTTATTATTAACACGGGTGCAGATATATGATATGTTTATTTTGTATTTTCTTACTTGATTTGCTGTTCCTGAAACTCTAGTGTATGTAGTACATGTTTGAAATAAATGTTCATACTGCAATTCGATCTTTTTTTGAATGGTCAAATAATTCGTTTTTGAGGAAATGGAAAATTATTCAAATGTGACACAAAATTGGGCTATTAGTAGATCAATTTTAGGGCTAGTTAATGTGATCGGTCTTTCTTCGTCGTCCGTCAAAATTTTCACTAAAGCGAAATCACCTACTCGGCTGTGTCAATAATACCAAAACATGAACAGTCTTTAAAGCTAGTAAGGTTGTAGTTTGCTTTTATTTCCATATTATGTCCACATCGCACATTATTTATCAAACTATTTTCAAAAATTTGAAATATTTGTTTACGAGCCGGTATAGTTTTTGTATGAGGTGTGATACAATTCAATTCAATTCAATTCAATGTTTTATTAGAGTCTCATTCGCAATACATATACAATTAAAATACATATAAAAGCACAGTTACATGTATGCGACCAATCATAATATGATTTATAAGAAACTATATAATTACATACATATAAACATTAACAATTATTGACTAACAAATGAATTCCACATCGTTAAAACTTACTTCTATTAAAATAAGTTATTGTAGCTAAGACTATGTGGTTTTATTTACACTTGTCAATATTGTTCACACATTAAAATACCATTTATTTTGTTTTTTAAAACCTAGACTAGTCTATAAACTATTTTACAAATGTACAGCATAAAACTTAAGTATATACAATTCATTTTGAATATAAAATATTCCTTCTTTCTTTGAGAATACTAAAGCAGGATTCGGCTGATATATAAAGCAACCTCTCATCTGTAAATATGTATTTAAGTTTCTCAGTATCTGACATGTTGTGACAATTTGGAGTTTCAATTAAAATGTCCATTAGACTTTTCCTGATATTCACATATAAAGGACAATGAAAAAGTACATGTATTTCATCCTCCACTATGTTTTTACAGTGGAAACATGTTCGATTACCCAATTCAATATTTTCATATCGACCAGTTTCTAATCTCAGCGGTGCCACACCGCATCGAAACTTAGCTAATGCACTTCTATACAAAAATGGTATGTTGTCTTTAACATAAGCTTCTGTTCCGAATTCTGTTTTAAATAATTTATACAGTCTCAATTTATTATGACCAACACCTCTAGTTCCAGTATTACTATTGACTGCACTTCTCCATTTGACAATTTCTTTTTCAAAAATCCTAGATTCCAAATCATTTACAATATATTTAATATTGTTAATATGTATATCAACTAAATCAGACATGTTTACATCTATCAGACATGACTTTATTCTAAAATAGCTATTTTTAACATTTCTTGATTTAGACCACAGGTACATTTTCTTATTTATTCTGGAATCATTCATATTTACATTTCTAAAATGTTGTCTAATAACAGCTCCCCATTGCTTTACAATTGGTGGTTTCCAACCCATTTCTCCCAGAACAGCCGCATTAGGGGTGTATTTACCGACACCTAAATGATACCGCACTGCCCGATTCTGGACAGCATTAATACATGAGTAAGGTTTATCGCCCCATATTGGTGCACTATAGCTGATAATAGGCCAAACCATAGAATAAAAAAGCTTGGTGAAAGTGGAAAATTGGAAACCTCCAAATGCTTTACCTTTCGAAATAATTAAACCTAGTGCTCTAGAAGCAGACATAGCCACATTTTTTGCTATTTCATGGTAATCTAAAAATTCATTTAGAACAACGCCAAGATATCTATAACAATGTACAATTTCCAAAGGTTGACCATCAATGTTAAAATTAAAATCAGTTTTCATAAAACTCTTGGGTCTAAAATGCACAATTTTTGATTTTTCACAATTGATATTCATCTTATTATGTAAACACCATGAAGATAAACAATCTAATAAAATTTGAAGGTCTTTAGCATTATCTGCAAGTAGAACAACATCATCTGCAAATAATAAAATGCATACTCTTTCATCCCCTAGGTCAATACCAACTTCTAATTAATTAACATGGAAACCAAATCATTTATGTAGAGATTGAACAGCATGGGGGACAACGTGCACCCCTGCTTCAAGCCACACTTGACGTCAAACCACTCGGTATCAAAGCCATTTACCCTCACACAACACTTTACGTCCTTGTATATAGACAGTATAGCTTGAAGCAAGCGGCCCTGGAGTCCCTCATGCTTTAACTTTTCAAACAGTAGAGTTCTATGTTGTACGCTTTACGGAAATCTATAAAAGCTGCAAATGTTGATAATTTTTTAAGTTTTCTAGTTTCAATAATGTTTGTCAATGCTTGGACATGATAAATAGTGCTCTTTCCTTTCACAAAACCATTTTGCTCATCCCTAATAATTAATTCACTAGAACACCATTTTGTAATACGATTATTCAAAATGCTACAATAAATTTTGTACATTGTCGGAGCTAGTGTAATTCCCCTGTAAGACAAAGGATCTCTAGGATCTGCAGTTGATGATTTGGGTACAGGAGATATAATTCCTTTCGACCACACATTTGGTACTTTACCACTAATAAAACATCTATTGAATAAACTATGTAGCATAACAAGAGCTCCATCATTCTTTAATAACTCATTTGGAATTTCATCAAAACCGGGAGCCTTTCCGGACTTTGCTTCTAAAATACATTTATAAACCTCATCAATATGAATCATTTTATTAAAAACAGAGTTTTCGTCTAAGTTATCATTTAAAACAGAGCAACTTAAGTTGGTGAAGGTGTCTTCAGGGTTAAGAAGATTCTGAAAATCAAGTCGCCATTTATTTAAGACAACATCCGGCTTATTACAAGTTGATCCATCGGTCATTTTAACTTCAAAGGGAATTTTCTTCAACCGTTCGTTACCCAGACCAATTTTGCCTATATCTTTCCAGAATGAACCAGATGAAGCATTGACTGAAGCTTCTAGATCTACCTGGGCTTGATAAACAAAATATCTCTTAGCTCGTTGGACACCTTTATCAAATAATTTTCTTTTTTGAACATAAATGTGCGTAAAATTAGCCTTATCATTGGCTTACATTACAACCATTGTTTCTCTGCAGAACACATTTTTGACCATAGCAATGTCAGATCTTCTGACCACCAACGTTTTTTAGACCCGAGTTTTTTCTTTGAATAGCCAGATGAATACAAAGTTACAACTATATGGGGTAATTTACTATACATTTCACTGTGTACAATATTAACAAAATACACGTACCCTTTGACTAGATCGGTCTATATATACTCAACCGGATTATAAATGTGTTATTGAAAGCGAATTATGCATTTAATCGCCAATTATACGTGCAGTCATCATTGTCAAACGACAAAAATGAACGGCGAATATAAAAGTAACGCTTGACTTTAATGGCATTTTATTTTTTCTTGCAGTTGATTACATAATTACAAGTGCCCTATGTTTCACTAGTGTACATTATTCTGATTGGCTATAGTATATCATTTGACTGGGCTTTAATATTCAATGAAGCGAGTTGCCTCCACGAAGCGCACGAGGAAATCAAGCGTGGGACTACTTGGATTAATTATGTCATATGCGTCATGTACACAGTCGAAACTGCGTATTGGAAAATGAGGCGCTTACTAAATTCATGCACGAATAAATCCCAAATTATATTGTCTTTTAGCCAAACCATTGAAAACATATGCACATGCAGAATGTTATTGCAATTACATGTAAAAGAATTGAAACGCTCTTTCTTTCGCTTCATCGATGTAAGTAGGTTAGTTTTGGTATTTAATTCGGCTTTATGCAAATTAGTTCCTCACTAAAAAAACATGCACATTTTCAATTAGAGACAACTAAACATTTTACATTTAAAAGACCGAAAAGCGCGTTCAAGATATCACTTCAATAGCTACAGTGAAGTATCAATCAGATACTATAAGGGTGAGCATTAAAATCCGATCCAATAAAAACTTTATTCAGATTTAACAAAAGTTGAGCTTCAAATCTTCGCATAGAAGCTGATAATTTAAATTATAAATCTTTTATTCTAAATATCAAATTTAAAAAGATGAGTTATAAAACAACATAACAGCTAATGAGTTACAACCCGTCCTTCAGTATTTATTCAGAAAAAGTAAGACAAATGAAAACAAAGTTAAGGACATATGAAATGGTCAGAAGTGGATGGGGTAATATAATTACATATATTAACATTCTATTATGAAGTTTGGAACAATGTGCACAATTAAAATAACATATACTTCAGTGATACATGAACCAGTTCTAATGAAATCTTTCAAAAAAAGTAAATAATAACATGTTTTCACCATATTAACCACTTTCTTCTTGGGCTTTGGAAGTCCTTATTTTCTTGTTGTGTTCATAAATCCATTGACACCAGCTGGAACCTACACTTTATAGCCATGTCCGGAAAACTGTCCCGCCCCCTAGCGGCCATGTTTTTTCAACCGACCAAAACCATTTTCGAACTCAAGAAGTGACATATCCTTTACACAAACATTTTGGCAAAGTCAATGTGACTTCTAGAGTATTCACAAGGTCTTTATTTGTTTGACCTAGTTTTCGACCCCACATGACTAGTTTAGAACTTAGTTGAGGTATGATTTGGGCAAATGTCCTGACAAAGTTTCATGAAGATCGGACAAGAAATGCGGTCTCTAGTGTTCATAATGCAAAGGTTCTCGACGGACACAGGTCAATCAAATATCACCATGAGCACTAAAGTGCTTATGTGAGCTAAACACTGGGCAGCCAATTTGTTGACATATGCATTGAAAGGACCAATAGCTGTTGAAGGACGAAGCGCTGCATGCATGCATGCGTGCATGTATTTATGTATGTATGTATGTATGTATGCATGCATGCATGCATGCATGCATGCATGCATGTATGTATGTATGTATGTATGTATGTATGTATGTATGTATGTATGTATGTATGTATGTATGTATGTATGTATGTATGTATGTATGTCTGTATGTCTGTATGTCTGTATGTCTGCATGTCTGTATGTATGTATGTATGTCTGTATGTCTGTATGTCTGTATGTCTGTATGTCTGTATGTCTGAATGTCTGTATGCATGTCTGTATGTCTGTCTGTATGTCTGTCTGTCTGTCTGTATGTATGTATGTATGTATGTATGTATGTATGTATGTATGTATGTATGTATGTAATGTATGTATGTATGTATGTATGTATGTATGTATGTATGTATGTATGTATGTATGTATGTATGTATGTATGTATGTATGTATGTATGTATGTATGTATGTATGTATGTATGTATGTATGTATGTATGTATGTATGTATGTATGTATGTATGTATGTATGTATGTATGTATGTATGTATGTATGTATGTATGTATGTATGTATGTATGTATGTATGTATGTATGTATGTATGTATGTATGTATGTATGCATGCATGCATGAATGTATGTATGTGTGTATGTGACCATATGCGCATCTTGGTACTTCTATATTTTTAATATAAATACAATAAGTGGCTGCTGAGTGCAGAAAACTAAAAGGTTATACCTCATAGTGCCTATGGCATCAAAGGGCAATAACTCATCGAATCAGAATGATTAACATTGACATGAATAACATTGCTTTGAAGTTTCATTCAAATGTTTTCAGAATTATAGAAATGGTTAAAGTTGAAAAAAAAACAACATCAACATTTGAACGTCCATCATTAGGAGAAAAATATATCATAAACATACAAACATTATGGGAAATAACTCATCGCATCAGAATGATTACATTGACATGAAAAACAGTGTTCGTACTTTCATTCAAATGTTTTGAGAATTATAGAAATGGTTTAAATTGAATAAATAAGGGCTGTCTCCATGGAATGACATATGCCCCTGAAAAATGCTTTGATAGAAGTTATGAGCATTTTTCGAAACCTAAACGCTGATTTTGAAATCTAAACGCGGACCCTAAGTTCAAGGTCAAGGTCAAAGGGGTCAAAAATTGTGTGCGTATGGTAAGGTCTTGTTCATATACACATGCTTACCAAATATGAAGCGACATAGAAGTTATGAGCATTTTTTGAAACCCTAACGCAGATTTTAAAACCCACACGCGGACCCTAAGTGCAAGGTCAAGGTCAAAGGGGTCAAACTTTGTGTGCGTATGGAAATGCCTTGTTCATATACACATGCATACCAAATATGAAGGTTACATCTGAAGTGACATAGAAGTAATGAGCATTTTTCAAAAAAGTATGACGGACAGTCCGATCACTATATGCCCTCCTTCGCGGCAAAAAAAAACACATTTGACCTCCATCATTTGAAGAATAATATATCATAAACGTACAAACATTAAGATGAAAAGCAAATTCCTTGAATTGATATCCCTGCCAAATAAATTGTGTTTATGGATGGGTGTAGAACTAAAAGAAAAGATATAAGTGAAGGGTTCATCCGCCACAGCACTTCCAAGGTATGGCTCCGGACACAAAAGTGCCGGAAGGACGGACGGATGGACAACGCCAAAACAATATCCCTCCGCCTATTACGGGGGATAACAAAATCAAGATTAACAACAGACATATCATGTTTAAACTTAAAAAAGTGTCCCTCAATTTGGTTTATCTGAAAGAACTGAACAAAAGTGTCACTATCTATGTAAAAGCCATACAGCACTAGTGTATGGATGAATCGTATTGAAAGTACTGAAGTACGCTCAATAGAACATTTGCGATAAAAACTGAACTAAAAATGAGCAAAAAAAAAACAAACAATATAGCACAATAAAAACTGAACTAAAAATGTTATTTCACAGTAAGCCGATATAAACTAATCCAGCATGACCATATTATTTGGGCACCATATACGCTTCCATAATTTTTATACAACGACCTTTGTCCACATAAATTATATCGACTCCTTCAGTTATATCGCCTACATCAACGTCATCAACGTCAACATTATGTTTCTTGTAAGTCATCAAGATATATGCCGTCATACAGTAAACAACACAGAAACAGTTAAATTTACAAGACGGCTAAAGGTTAAAATATCGTCAGAGATTTAAGCTCTTATGTCAACATGCGGGCTGTTCAAGTCTTGACAACTTATCTTATGTCGACAAATCAACATAGTTTTAGGCGTCATGCTCTTTTGAAAACGACTTGCCATCGTAGTTATAGTCGACACGATGAGTTATATTTGACGACATGACACCTTTTTCATATCATGCCGTCATGGAATGTTGACATCATCACAGTATCAGGGTGTACCATATACGTTTCCATACCGTAGTCATAACATAAAATTTCCGTTATACGCCTTACATTTCGTAGTCTTCAGCATTTTGTAACGACTGTCAAACGACATCATTGCGTTATGCATGATTGTATGTTGCTTTGTGCTTGAGTGAAACTCACATCATGCCATCGCGTTAATTTATTTAATGCATCAATGTTTGATTCTGCTGTGCACTGCGCCTGCAAATTTTAAGTACCATAAAGAAATCATGACACAGTCATGGTGTAATTTTTATGGTGTAATTTTTACCTAAATACCGTTCCATTATAGATTGTAATGAAAACTTTCAGAAATGCAGTATGCTTAATGTTTATCGCTCTGGCGAGTTTGAGAGAAGATTGTTCGCTTGATTTAACCCATGTATGTCTAGTGGACTCTCCCATCCTTCTAAATTGGATCAATTTATTTCTAAAATTATGGATGTCTAGTATTTTTATTTCTATATTTAGAATATTTATTGCAGAAATTCCTTTAAGCAAACAGCGCAGCCCCTGATGAGACGCCGCATCATGCGGCGTCTCATCAGGGTCTACGCTGTTTGCCAAAGCCTTTTTTCTAGACGCTTTGCTCAAAACATCGCGTATATAGGTGATTTCGCTTGGTATATCTCTCAGACATATGAAATCTAAGTAACACGTATTATAAAGTACAGGCGCTTGTGATAAACTTAGTAAAACAAACAATTTACAACACAAAATAACACTTTATTATATGATCTATGAGATAAAAATGTTTTGAAGAATTTTAATTGTACTTATGAATAACTCTATATCTTTCTTGTGGTGCCTTCAAGTGTGAGAATACATGGCTCCTTCTGGTGTATATATTTTGTCTAATTTAATACGCTCCTATTTTTTTCGTAATTTGGAGACACGAGCTGTAGAGAGAATACCTACAAAACCATCCCTTATTAATTTTTCTTTTTTTTGTAGAAATATGTTTGTTTCTGAAATATTTCTAACAAATAAAGAAAATTCAGCATCCCCACACATATCCATTCAATTAAAAACCTAAAAAAAACTTTCTTTCTAAGGTTGTAGCAAATACTATATATAGTCTTTACATTATTCTGACACAACTAAAAAACGTGTATTTAAAGTAAACGTTGTCAATTTTATATCTATATAAACAGACGTGTTTACAACACATCATCAAGTGATGAAATCCAGCTTTTCTGAATGGCTAACCGTAGTGTAAAGCAAAGCCTGTCACTTACCGTTAGAAATCATCCGAAGATATTTTCGAGAGACCAAACTTGCATATATTGTAGCCAGTAATGTATCAGATATCGCGCAAGATTAAATCGTTTCATGAAATGAGTGTGGACGACAAAAGCTATTACTTTGCTAACAATTTAGGCGCCTTCTCATGTACTGTTCATGTTTTAATATCATTTTATACAATAAAGCAGAAAAACTGTCATTTCGTAAAAGGATTACTATTTAAAGTATGTTTACTTTTTAACCAAACGCTAAAAGAACCTGCAAGAACGGAACATCGACCTACTTTTGATTATTTTGCGTAAACCAATGCAACAATATCGACATAAACCTATGAAAATCGGTGATTCAACAAGGGTCTTGATTTCACGAACATCACCATTATTGCCAATGTTGTTTTTTTTTTCAGACAGAACCCATCATTTTCAAAACTACAAGTCATAATCTTTGCCTTTGGCGTCGTAAATTCCCCGCGACAATTAATTGCATACAGTATGCAGTCCTTAACAACTAAGTGGTTAACAAGCAACTTGCCACGATACCGAGTATTTTGTTAAACATTGTCATTGTTGATAAAGTACTCATGGACATGATTGCTTATGGAGGCGAATGTTTGCAGTTATATTTACTACAGATCAACACAGACCCATGCGTGGATGTACCGGTTGTTAAAAGCAACTTAAATAAAAAGTGGCGTGATTATGAAAATCTGGACATGACCGTAAAAATATGTCTCGTGCTCTGTGTAAAAGAGGTTCAATGCATGTGCGTCATGTGTCGTCCCATATTATCATGTGCAGTCCGCACAGGCTAATCAGGGACGAAACTTTCCGCTTTCGTGTCATTTTTCGTTTACAGAAAGTCTCCTCTTTGCAAAATCCAGTTTAGTCGGAAAGTGTTGCCCGTGATAAACCTATGCGACTGCACAGGGATGACACTTTTCACACATACATTAAACCACTTTTGCACAGTGCTCGGCTCATATAAATTACAGTCCGTCAGAAAGCTGTCAAAATAGCTTAAGTTTTTACCTTACCACCATTTTTGCAGTTTGCATTGTTTCAAAATAAAGCAATCACAGAGCCAAACAGACACACCTAGTCTAAGCCGGAACGTATTGTTTATGTGTTACCAACAAGGAACATGAACCACTCACAGGTTAAAACTAAGCCAAATGTGTTACGATAAAACTTAACAAATATTCAAGCACTCAATAATCATATTTATCATACCACCGCATTGATATCTGCCTGATATAACGTTGCCTGATATATTTTTTTTTAAATCATGGTCATCAGAAAGTTCGTATATCCGTCATGTGTGGAGGATGGTCTTATTACTCGAAATCAACTATAAAGTACTCATGTTTTTCAAATCGAATTAGATTCAACAAAACAAACAAGTTGATACCAAGATGTAATATATTTTTAACACAAAATGCAACACAAATAGCAAAAAAAAATCATTTAAATATTAAGCGTGCTCATGACGTCATTATAAACACATCAAACGACAAAAGTCATATTCTTTACCGCTAAAACTGCAGCTGTGTAGCGATTTTTTTAAATTATTTCTTTAAAATCGGGAACGTAGAGGTATGATAAACAGAAACGCAGGTAACTGCCTGATACGGAAGTGTATATGGTACACCCCAATAATATGGTCATGCCGGATAATTTATATCGACTTACTGTGAAATAACATGGTATGTCGACATAGTTTTGTAGCTTTTCCCACTTAATTTTACTCGCCATAACGACATTAAGTTAAAGTCTCGACGTAAATGTTTTCGGCTTTTCCCGAAAAAATATTCGGTCGGCATAATCTAAGTCGACAAATCAACATAATTTTTGGCGTCATGCTCTTGTAAAAATGACTTTCCATCAAAGTGTAAGTCGACACGATGAGTTATTTTTACGCCATGACATCTTTTTGATATCATGCCGTCATAGAATGTTGACATCATCACAGCATCTGGGTGTACCATATACGCTTCCATACAGAAGGCACATTTTTTGCAGTATTTCATTTAACATGAAACGGAAAGGTGAGATTTTCTCAGTTAACTAACAAATTATGTAATAATTATCACGAGATCACAATAACACCGTGACGCTTATCTGATTTTAACTTTCTTAACTTTACAAGTCAAAAATCGATGGCTAATTCAATTTGCTTTTTTAAATGTACCTTCCTTCGAAGTTTTATTAGGAACTAATTCAATCACAAGTCATTAGGAACTAATTTAATCACAATTCATTAGGAACTAATTCAATCACAAGTCAATAGGCATAACATACTGGAAACAATTACAAAACGTATCAAATAATTTAATGGAAGATGTCGCTTTTTAAAAAGACTTGCAAATAGAGGTTACTTCATGTATGTGTGTACCAGACAACCTAAATAACATTCAGTTACAATTTATTTAATGCCCCGTGCTCCCATCTGAAAATTTAAAATGTCGGAGACACATGTTTACTGTTCATTTACTGGAGATATTAGCTTTAAGCATGACAACTACGTAATTAAAGCAACTTCCTTGTCTGCACAAAAAAGAAATAAAATCAAGATGAACCCTTGCATGCTCAAGTCTGTTGCAAATAACAACATAGTTGACGAAGAAAATCTGCTCTTTATTTCAATTATTTAACGAATCTATGTTGTTGTATTTTGAGTTTAAATGTAGAACAAACTGACCTGTGGTAATGAACTACCAATATGAAGTAATTTGCAGTAATATGCACAATTTACTGCTTAATTTTGTTATCAGTGTAACAAACGTTTCTAAAGTAAAGTTTGCTTTCCTTTGTTCGATGAATTTAACAAGCAAAGCAATATAGGCAATTGATACTCTCTGTGTTAAATAAATCTAACAGTAGGACGATTTGACTGATTTATACGTTTTATTTCCGACGTGATTACAACAAATAGTTAATTACAGCCAACATCCGAATAAGTAAAGATTTGCTGCGACCTATAATAAGTGTGAATGCCTAATAATGACGCACATAATTACATCTTGCGTGTACGTTTCTCTGTCTACAATAAGCGCATTGCCATTTTGTTATATGTGAACAGATTGATTACCTTGTCACGACCTGATTGCATGAATTCAAAATATTAAGCACTTTTTAACATTATGGTTATTTATTTATTTTTTTTTATGGTCGAAAAATATAATTACAAACGTGTTTCCTTTTTTAATGTACTTTAATCTCACCATAAATTGAATGGACATTTACGTTACATATAATGTTCCAAAAAAGAAACGTTTAAGCAAATCGCATCTTAATTGCGCAATCATTGTTTGTATTATTGACATATAAAACACTTAGGACCAGATGTACCAGGACTTGATGGCTGACATACAGATTTGTGATGTGTGTAAGAAAGAAACTAATTCCAATGTAGCTGTTCTATATATATATATACTAAATTTTATTCACACTAATAAACAAACATTCCTGACAGTTTTATTAAAGCATGGTAGAACTCATAGCGACGAGTACGCAAACTACACATTATTATGAGAGTTATGATTATAGCACAACTGTGTTCATATTGTCTACTAAGCATACGGTTCATAAACATTCTAGTCTCCAGCCACAATATCTTCCCGGAAGTTCCGCAACACTGCTTTTGATGCGACAGAGGTCGCTCTCCGAGGATTATTTTGCACAAGAGACGCTGGACATAGGCTTACTGAATATGAAATAACGCACACGTATTGTGATTGAACTGTTTGACTTATTTCAAGTCGGTAACGTACTGATAGTCATTCACTTTAATCGACTAGACACAAACCACATATATCGCACGCGAAGCATAATTAATAAAGTGAGCCGTGCAACAGGTATTTTGGCGCTTTGATGCTATAGGGATCTACATAATAGGAGAGTAAAGGATATAAATATATTTTTGCTTGAGATTGTGTGGACGTGCTTTTCAAGTGGTGAAAACCTTTTACACATAAATGGAATGATAATTTAAACGGTGATATCTGGCGGAAAAAAGGAAAGCCTGAGGCGAACTTATAATTATATTGTTTAAATATTTTAAAAGCAAATTCGAAATTGCAATTATGAATTTAAAGCACATACTTGATTTGAGACGCAAAATTTCGTTTCTCTGAACGATATAACTGTAAACAAAAGATCGCAATCCTTTCGTGTAAAGGTAAAGAAAGATAGCACATGCATTAATTATATAGATGAAACTGAACTATAGCAATCAAACTGCGATAAACTTATATGTGCAATTTGATAAAATAAAACAGGAACAATAGTTGCATCAAGTAATCTCATTAAACAATAATTTAAAGTGAAGGGAAGAACATTTAAGCCGGAGAGAAAGCAGATACCTAGTCAGCAATATTTAAGATTCGACATTACAATAAATGAATTTTCATAAATCAAACATTATTTAATGAAACGGTATAGTGCTATACAAAAGAGATACCATTTGTGCATATACTTAAATATTGAGAGTCTTTTAATGTACAGTCCTATGTGGTATAACTTTAATTAAAACACACATAAACACAAACGCGCACGTATATATTTTTTGACTTGATACGTTGACGTGTATAACTATGCTGTTTACAAATTTATATAACTTATAAGAGTGGGTCTCACTAAACACTCCAAAGCCACACACAGTCTAACAAAGGCTACAAAGACAAGCAAAGTCAGATCAAAACACAAAAACGTTTACCATTTTATCCTTTATTCAAAAAATTTAAGACTATTAGGGGAATATATTTAGGAGGAACAAAGATTTTAACATAAATAACTGTTTTTATTTGGTCTACAGTAGTTTTAGTATAATTCCAGGCAAGTTATAACAAAGGCAATCCTAGAGTTACAGTGGGTTTATTGGACTTTGCGTGCATGTGTTTGACTTTGTGTACCTTTGCTACACTTTGTGTGTTTTTGTAGTGTTTAGTGTGACCATTACGGCATGTAAACAATAGCTTCTTTTAATTTAAGAAACATGTGATTAATGCTATGCTTCTTAAACTAAGGAAAAACGTTCTGTTGTAATAATAAGGGAATGTTTTTAATCATGACAGTTTTTAATTTATTGTAATTTACATGTACTTATACATTTATTCATATTTCTGTTCAAATTGTATGCATCCAATGTTTACAGTGATTGTTTTATTATAAGCCAAATTACAATTCGATTTAATCATTTGGGACCTACTGGCGGAAATTTTTATATGAATTTTACTAGTCATTATCAAAGGTAAACTAAGGTAAAAAAGCTCCAATAACAAACAAGAATAAATTTAAAATAAAATAAAAAAGTAACCCTCAACTGGGCTCGAACCATTGACCCCTGGAGTAAACATCTACCGCTTAGACCAATCAGCCATACATGCTCATACAGCAATCATCGTAGTGTCACAAAATATAATGAAAACAGTCCATTTAAAAGTGCCTTTCACAGATTTGGCATGTATTAAAGTTTGTCTTTAAATGCATGATATTTATAAATGGATAAAAAAAAAATCCAGAATAAAATTAAAATGAGGAAAAAAAGTAACCCTCATCAGGGCTCGAACCAGTGACCCCTGGAGTCCTGGATTTAAAGTCTACCATTTAGACCACTAGACCATCCATGCTCATTGAATGAAGGATGTATTTTATACTATATGTAAGCAATCTTCATAGCTTCACAAAATATAACGACAACAACAGAACTCTCGGACGTTGGACGGCGGACGGCGGACGACGAGCTGGCTATGACAATACCTCGGGTTTTCTCCGAAAACAGCCGAGCTAATAATAATGATAATTAAAAAAATAATAATAATAATACAAAAAACTATAATCATTAATAATAATAATAATGACATTAATACTATTTAATAATAACACTAATAATAATAATAATAATAATAATGTTGTGATGAAGATAATTATTATATTTTGCTCAATAATAATTAATTTATCCACACAATTAAATCTTTTTTTTGCTACATGGAAAAAAACATTGTATACGTGTTAAGCTTTTAGATCTAATATCATCTAATTATGTGTTTTTAAGCCTCTGGAATTTAAATAATAATTATAATATTTACGTACATGCACTTGCAAAGTGATGTTATCTTTTGAAAATATGTTGAATAAGTAACTAATGTATTGTTCAACAATCAAAGCGTCGTAATTTACAATAATATTTACGTACATGTACTTGCAAAGTGATGTTATCTTTTGAAAATCTGTTGAATAAATTACTTATGTATTATTAACCATTCAATACATGTATGAAAAACAAGTATAATACAGCATATTATGCAGTTTCTTCAAACCTAGATCTAATATGTAAAATAGTATCACCTTAAAAAAAATAACAATGCTGGTTTCGTACTAGCGTTCAAAACATGTATCATGGAACAACAAGTAGCACCTAATTTATTAATTAATTAAACAATAAACGGGAAATCATATAAATGGATTATGCATGAACTGAACAAGCTTGTTGCTACTGTTTAGAATAACACCGTCTTACTAAAATGATCACAGCACGGTGATCTAGGTACTATGTGCTTTGGCATATTTGTGGTAAGTATTTTATTACTAATTTGACATTCATTTTCAAGGCTCGGCCGTCATACATAGGAACTATTGTATTTCTTCAACATGATAATTGCATTCAACTAGTAAATTTAACAACCCTTTGACGATGCTTGCACATCTGATCCTTATAATGCCATAGCCACGGCCGTTAATCACGCGCGCCACCTCTTTTTTGAGATGCATTAACAAATGAGCCAATGCAACTTCCGAGGTGGCGCTCAGGCCCGGATGTTTTGAAATTTAAAGGATAATTGTACAGGGTGATTAGGTTTAATATGTTTTTCAACACATTTCGCATTATTTTAAAAATTTGGCCAATGTAGTGCGATTCAGCGATTATAAATTTATCTAAAATGTACAGAAACATACAATCACAACCCAGGTGGAAACATGAGGACCTTTATAAGTTGTGGCATCGTAGAATTCGTAAAAGCAAATCGATGTCTTTTGTCTGTGTGACGAGCAAATTCCATGCCAATTAAATCTCCCATTACGCAAAACGATTGCTTTGAACCTGTAAAAGTTAGCCAATCTTATAGATAAATTTGCATTTTTCAAAAGAGATGGAGCCAATGCAAAGGAGGTGGCGCTCGGATAAGGAGGTGGCGTTAATGCACATTTATGGCTATTTTAAAGTGAAATATTGTATGTTATGGTTTCTATTATGTTTACAGGATTTATATTATTTTTTAAAAGTTGACTACTTCAGCACATTTGAGTCGCGTGCGTTTTGAATTAGAAAAAGTAGTTTTCTAATAATGTCTTGATGGATTTTAACGTTCGTCTTTGTAAGATAACTACATTTAACATGTATAATACAAACAAGTTAACGGAAAAAGACCGAGCTATCTTTTTTTTTTGGAGTTGAAAGTGGGCAAAACAACATATATGAGCCTAATTAAGATTCCATGGCCTTGGCTTTTTAGTAAATTAAGCATTTGGATTAAGAGCCACAAATCATCGCTTCAAGAAGAATAATTATCTTATATTTATTTCGTGAATTATCATACTGTATGCAAATAGTGCTGTCGATGTATTATTTTGATAATGTTGAACATTAAGTTATTGTTTTTATTGAGTATTACACATTTTTGGTATATATCGTACAATATGTTTTATTCATGTTTGTGACTTTTTAATTGAGTTGATCACTTATATATTTAAAAAAAACTACATCCTATTTATTATAGATTGTGTTTATGTTCTGTAGAGATTTGGGCCTTCGTATGTACGTTGAAAAATAAATTAAATATAACAAATAACATTATCTAGCAAATGTACGTCATTTAATAATGTCATTGCGACACGACTGTTTATTGATACATCCTGCATTGGCGCCACCTCCTATCATTAGCGCCATCTCATAAGCATTGGCTCCATCTCTTTTGGAAGAAATGCAAAATTATCTACTACGTCGGCGAGAAGCCAATATTTTTGTGCATATAGCATCTAATGTATGTTGTATGCAATCGTTTGATGCCGTTAGCGATTTAATCGGGTGGACATTTTTTCTCGTCACACAGGAAAAACTCACCGAAATGCTTTTTAAAATCCACCATTCCACAACTTACAAAGGTTCTCACGTTTTACAATTGGTTGTGAATGTATGTTTCTGCACATTTTTTGGATGAATTAATCTTCGCTGAATCGCACTTCATTGTCCGATTTTAAAAATAATGCGAAATTTGTTGAAAAGGAATATACAACCTAATCACCCTGTGCAATTATCGATGAAATGTCAAAACATCCGGGCCTGAGCGCAACCTCGGAAGTTGCATTGGTTTATTTATTAATGCATCTCAAAAAAGAGTTGGAGCGCGTGATTAACGGCCGTGATAGCTGATTTGTGTTTACAGACATACATACATATATAGACTGTTAATAGTTCTATAAAAATCGAATATGTTCCATCCAAGTTAGCCAACAGAGCCAATAAATAAGGTCACCATGGCTAATAACTTTATTGCTTGGAAACTTTGATAGTTCAGGAATCCATCCTTTGTTAATTACTGGAAACCAAAACTGTCAGTTTTGCTCAATAGAATGGCTTGTGTGATGCCCAGCTCTTGGCAAAACAGCTTCTTAAAACGGAAAACTAAAACAAATCTCAAAATTTGATAAAGCTCCTGTTTTGGTGTTCATTTCGTACAATCTGGAAGATTTGTTACGAAAGATTTTGGTACGAAAATCCAACAGAATTAGATTGTATGGTTCAAAAAATAATACTAATTGCACTCAATTGAAAAAATTGTTTACTGTGCTATACAAACAAATCATTGATACCAAATTCGAAACATGCAAATATACATACAAATATCATAGCCACAATCAAATAGCTCGACACATTCAAATAGCTGTACAAATGCAAATTATCCTATACAAACCTTTGCGATTTGTACTGTGAATGCGTCGAGTCTTTAGAATTTTCTTTTCTCTCGGTGAAGACATTTCAAAACTGTCATGAACAAGCAAGCGTTTGCACTTTAATTGCAAATCTGTTCATGTAACATTTCCCCTCTAATAAGGTTATCATCGGAGTGTACGTAAAAACGTAGACTCAAACGATCGGAGAAAAGTGGCAACAATAACAAGAAATAGAAATACGATATATGAAACATTCAGTCCTTTGTGTCTGTCTTACATCTGTAATTGCACTTTTTAAGTTTAGCTTTATTTTGAATTCCTCTTCACCTGTTTAACCAATCATATAGCCGAGATATTTGATGTGTGTACATCTGTCCGTCTGCAACACAAGTTCTGTTATTTGTTTAACTGTACTGAATAAGATGACACTGTGTACGTATCCATGGAAGATTAATCGCGTCCTTTTGGTTTTTACTGTCACTAAGGCAACACGTAACCGTGTGCACCCCTTTGTTTTGCCTTTAAATTGGTTTCAAATGATTTTGCTGTTTGTTTCTATGGTTATAATTTTAATGAATGATCTTTAATACCAACTATTTTCAAACATATTAAACCACGAAAGCAAACAGAACAAATGCCAAACGTATCACTCACATATCAACAAGCAACGGGAACTATTGACGAGTTTAACATAATTTATTCCTGTAATATATACATTGAAGCATTTATTAAAGTTCCGTCTGGAAATAATCGTGAGGTTAATATTCTGAATTTACTTTCAGTGTTTGTTTCAACTTTATTTTAAAATTTGTATTTACAAATTCCAGTTTTTGTTTTGCTATTGACTCAACACGCTGTTTGATCAATAATATGCGAGTCTGACTTTATCCTAGATTTGAGCTGCGCTTACCGACAATCTCAGAGGTTAGCTGAGAAGACACTCAGAACTCATCTTTGAAATGAACTAACAAATTGAGAGTTTTCTTGATACTAGACTTTGGGCACACGAACAGTTGATTGTTAACCAAACTGAATATCCTGAATATCAAAGAACTGCGTGTCAAGTAGGAACAAACGAATAATCTGTGTTTTTTATTTCATAAAAAGCAAAACAGAAGATAATATCCTTGAATTACCATATGTCAAAATAAGCAAGAGTATTTGTCATATCATATAAAAAAGGTTATTTAATAGGTTAAGCATATAGCCTATTTAGCGACCTATTATCATATTTAGCCTTGTGAGCAAGTTATACCATATGATAAAATATACCGCCTATATAGCCTATAGTATTTCAGTATTTCAGTAGGATGATCTGCCTATTAAGAATTTTAATCAATAGTATGCACTACGATGACATCTACAATCAGTTAGCACATTTAGCAAGTTTATTACAACGGGTTACACATACAGCTTATTTCAACCTATTCCGCATATTAAGCATATTTAATCAATAGGACGACGCGTACATAATAATGAGCCTTTTACCGACATCGATGTTAAAAATATTGCATCGATCAAGAAACCGCCATAGCATAGTATGCTAGTATGCGCTTAGGTGATTGAAATATATCAGTACAGGAAATATTGAGGAAACGCGATAAAACTGTCCAGTCTACTAGAGGCACATGGCCCACTGCTTCTTGTTCAATTTGCTTCTATTGTGATGAATTTAAATCGCATTGTACCCTTAATCATATCCGTTCGTAAATGCTCCCGTGTGAGAACGGAATGATATGTCTGAAACATTCCGAGTATTTCGACTGAGATATAAATAAAAAATCTGACATTAATAACGATTAAAAACCTTCTCTTTGATGGAAGTCTTTGATCAGAATTTTAGTATCCGCAATTGTTGCCTGCGAATCCGGCACCGGTAGTAATAAGTTACTTATTCAGGAGCCTTTATTTTGCACGATATCTTTCGGATATTTTTTAAATAATACGTGTGTTGTTTCAGGATGATAATATTAAATGACTGTGTCTAATTTTAAATATTCTATTTTATTTTACGATAAAAGCTGAAAACAATAACAATAACAATATGAAGAAGATATAAAGGAAATGACATTTTCGTGATTCAAGAAATAACATGTATTAAAAAAAATAACTTACATGTGTATAGTTGAATCATTAATGAGATAGGTCTACAGTCACGTTTTTTTCAAATGGAATAAGGCAGGACATTTCCAATACCAACGCTTAAATATTACTATGACAAACTTTAACATACAGGCACGTACATCGAACATTTTCCTTACATTATGTTTTCACATAATTAGTATTGTTTTGGTTACTTTTTCGCAGCATCATATAAAAAAGTCAGCACGTGCCTATTCCTTACTCAAATTCATTTTCACCATAATTCTTTCGTCGACTTAAGAGTAGTTATCAACAACCTTTAATTTATTATTTATAATCATAAATAAGGAACAAGGAAAATATCAATGAAAGAAACCATCTCAGCTTAATATTAATAGTTGAAAAAGGTATAAACCTTCCGAATGTGTGTTTATGGAATAAAGCACTGGCCTCTAGTGAGCAAGTAGAAAATGTAGTTTAGTTTTTTGTTTCTTGGTTGTAAAAGCATAGCAGAGACAAGACAAATGCTAGTATCCATCCAGTTGGTAAATAAGTTATCACCCAGTTAATTCCAATTCGGGTTAAAAAAAGACTTATTTTATTAGCTTCAATTGCTGTGCTAATATTACCAAGGTCGCCGTGGTGTAATGGACATGGTGTCCGCCTAGCGACCGGGAGGTCACGGGTTCGATCCCCACCGTGGGAGCGTTCTGTAGATCTCCTCCAAAGACACCAAGTACTGGTTCTAGGCCCAGGAAACGGACTCGAGAGCGTTTATATAAGCCTACGGCTTTCGATGCAATCGAGCTAAAATAAATGGGTTTAAACTAAACTAATATTACCAACTTAATGCACACCTATGCACTTATAGTTTTATAATCAACATACCGTAAAATATAACAGGAACTAGATGTGTCGCACACACACAACCACAGATGGTCAATTAAAGTGTGGGTAGCATTATAGTATTAAACAATAATTGAATTACAACTGGACCAAAAGAAGTGCACAGTAATGAAAGGCAAATGTTACGATATAAGGTGCGATGTCTGATAGTATTGGATTGTTAACGAATACTTCTTGTTTGTGTATTATGAAGCTTTTGAAAAATTTGCACACTATGAAAGAATATTGGGGAACAACAAGTCCTATTTTTGGACGAAGATGGGTTGAACTGGTTCTGGTTTCGGGATGGAGTTTTATTAGGGTGGAGGTCAGTGTCATGAGTAAATAGGTGCCGAGTTTGCTATTACCAGTACATGAGTAGGAATATGTAATGGCCTTTCTATGGCAATTAAGAGTCCATCAACGGTGGTAGCCTAGTGCACTACAGCCCATGTCGGCTGCCTGTTGGGCTGATGGAGTACCGGACCGAAGTTTATATTAAAGAGAGGATCAGTGGAGTATTACATATATTCCGAATGCGTTATTCTCAGTGCAGGGGTGGTAAATAAAAGGCCCCTTTCTGACAGACACAATTGTTTCCTCGGTAGCGACCTAGTACAGGCCGACCCCTTTGAGCTGTCTGTGGGGCTGACCAAGTACTATGTCAGCCAAGCCTTGCTCTAGGTCTCTTCCGGGAATTAACTATATCTTGTCAGAAAAGGGTCATTGAAGATTCCCACCAATGCACTAAGAATTGTGCTCGGCATGTATGTAACACTCCCAATATACCCCCTTTTTTAATCTCCCTCCCCCAAAATACACATTTCTACGGCATACATAAGTACACCGTAGTGAGATATTATTAACGTTTATTAATAATAAAGAATTTAACAAAATACTACAATATAATCAGTTTTTATTGGCTTGTTCATGCAATATTTTACTGATTCGAAAGAGTCTAATGATTAGTTTGCTATCGGTGAGAAAAGAGGCGATCTTGAATTGAAATCGAGAACATTACAGTTATTTTATATTGACTACTTAGCATAAAAGACAGCCATGTAGTCTGCCCGACCGAATTGACGCCTTTGCCAATTGTCAGCGAAGTCACCATATTTGGATAAAGATAACAGGAAACAAACAACATGGCTAAATCTTAATCAAAATTTAACCAAAACGTGCACCAGTTCGGATATCTTTTTTCATACAATCGCTAACCCCTAAAAATATCAAAAAAGGAAGATAACCAGAAGTTATCCACTGGATAAGAGTTGTCGCATAATTGATGTTAAGATTTTGTTTGGAATAATGCATGCTCTGTCTTTACGTCAGTGTGGCCGGGTACTAATTAATTTGCTGACAGTAGATGCACGCTTACAACTGGCTTCAGTCCGTTTTAATTATAGATCGTGACCAGATTACATGATAAATGGATGTTTGTTGTCGTGTATGTGCACTTGCCAGATGGTAAATACGCCCGAATATGCAAGTTCAACGAGGTAGTCTGATCCATCAAGTTGACATGTTTATGTACCGATGCATGTATATAAGCAATGCTTCTTTGGATACTTAATAAAACAATAAGGATTTTAATCCATAGGAGGGACGCTAGAGGTTTAAATTGCAACCGATAAACACAATGACAGCAAAAGCTATTAATGACCCGCAGAGCTAGATATAATAAGCGCTTGGTGAAATCTACCATTAATTATGCTCACCATCTTGAAATAAAAACTTCTTCACAATCGTCGATTCTTTCTTGGGTCTGATGCGCAATACACAACCGATTGATTATTATGCCACTTGATTGACTTGAAGCGATTAATAGTAATTACACATTTAATTAATATGCATGTATCAGTGAACAAAATCTTGCAATAGACAAACATGAGTATAAATTATTACATTTTTTGACTTGATACGTTGACGTGTATAACTATGCTGTTAACAAATTTATATAACTTACAAGAGTGGGTCTCACTAAACACTGCAGTCACACACAGTCTAGCAAAGGCTACAAAGACTAAAGTTCTTATGTTATAGTTAGATTTTGTGATATTACAAGGATTGCTTATATAAAGTATAAAATAAACCACTGACTATACGGGAGCACTGTTGGCCCATTGGTTTAAGCTTTTACTCCAAGGGTCAGTGGATCGAGCCCAGTTAAGGAAGACTTTCTTTCTTTTTTTTATTTTTTTTTATTGAGGTATTTTGCTTAAATGTTTACTAATCAATATAAAGTATTTAATAACAAACTTCAATACATGTCTAATGTGTGAAAACGTCCCTTTGAAATTGCTAGTTTTCCTCTTACATGATATGTATTTTAAGATAGAATACTTTCCTCTCCAGAGGAAAGAGGTATGGGTTTGAATCCCATCGGATGCTTCAGAGGATGATTCATTTTGAGACAAATGTTAATATTTGCTTTAGTGTATCCCAAAATTAACCTTATATTAAATATATAACTGTGAAAGATAATTCAAAATAATGTTTGTTTCTATTTACATTGTGATCCATGGACATGAACATTCAATTATGCAAGAAACATGTATAATTTGAGGAAAGAATACGACAGCAAACTAAGAATGGACATTCATTTTAGATTGTTAAGTAACTAAAACTATAAATGTTGTAAAGCTTGTGTATGACGTCCTTGCTTCTGGACAGCAGAACAGTTTAGGCATATATGATTACTCTTTTTCTTTAGAATCAACATTGATGCATTATTACTTAAGCAAACTTTTTAAAATCTCGATGAATTGGGAACTGAATTTTTCATGTTCGTTGCTTGCATTGTACTGAACATAATGTTACTGGTGAACAAATGCCTTCTCTCTTTACACTTTACAGGGAGATGGTGTTTTTCATAAATATACAGGTTAATTTGTATAAATACCGGGTAAGACATCGTATCATATTTATATACATGTAAGCTATACATTTATGATGATGACATTTTGTGTTTCGCTGTAAATTTACTGAGAAAATATACTACGGCCATGTCACCAGAGTTGTTAAAAGGGCATTTTGACAGTATTGTCCCTGACTTTTGCCAATTTTGACATATTCTTATAAACAAGAGGGCCACGATGGCCCTGTATCGGTCCACGCTGAAAAAAGGCTGAAACAAATATTCTCGGCGTGTGAAAATACTTAAATATAGGCCCTATTTAAGCACATGTACACTTTTGTGACCCCCTGGGCTGGGTCAAATTTAAACCCAGGGGCATAATTTGAGCAAACTTTGTAGAGGACTACTATACCTCACTACATACAAAATGTGGTAGCCCTAGGTCCTAGAGTTAAGGATAAGAATATGTTAACAGTTTTCACAAAATAAGCAAGATATAAGCGTATATAATGTTCAATTTTGTGACCGCGGGTCAGGGTCAAATTTGACCCAAAGGGCATAATTTGAACAAACTTGGTAGAGGACTATAAGATGTTACTGCATACCAAATTTGGTAGCCGTTGTCCGAATGGTTTTCGACAAGAAGATTTTTAAGATTTCATAAAAATAGGCGCTTTATACGCGTTTATTCAATTTTGTGACCCCCGGGTCAGGGTCAAAGTTGACCCCAGAGGCATTATTTGAACAAATTTGGTAGAGGTTCATTAGATGCCACTACATACCAAATTTGCTAGCCCTAGGCCCAATGGTTATGAACAAAAAGATTTTTTTAAAGTTTTCACAAAATAGGCCCCATATAAGCGTATGCTCAGTTTTGTGACCCCCCGGGCAGGGTCAAACCCAGAAGCATTATTTGAACAAACTTGGTAGAAAACTATAAGATGTCACTACAAACCAAATTTGGTAGCCCTATGCCTCATGGTTAAGGACAAGAAGATATTTAAAGTTTTCACAAAATAGGCACTATATTAGCATATAATCGATTTTGTGGCCTCCAGGGCAGGGTCAAATTTGACCCCTTGGGCATAATTTGAACAAACTAAGTAGAGGACTATACAATGTCACTACATACCAAATTGTATAGCCCTATGCCTAATGGTTATGGACAAAAAATTTCTTTTAAGTTTTCACAAAATAGGCATTATATAAGCATATGTTCAAGTTTGTGACCCCTGGGGCAGGTTCAAATTTGACCCCAGGGATAAAATTTGAACAAATTTGGTAGAGAACTATAAGATGTCACTACATACCAAATTTTGTAGCCCAATGTTTATGAACAAGAAGTTTTTAAAGTTTTCACAAAAAAGGCTCCATATAAGCGTATGTTCAGTTTTGTGACCCCCAGGGCAGGGTCAAATTTGACCTTAGTGGCAAAATTTGAACAAACTTGGTAGAGGACTATAAAATGTCACTACATACCAAATTTGGTAGCCCTAGGCCAAATGGTTATGGACAAGAATTTTTTTACAAAATAGGCCTTATATAAGCATATTTTCAATGTTGTGACACTCGGGGCAGGGTCAAACTTTACCCCAGGGGCATAATTTGAACAAACTTGGTAGAGGACTATAAGATGCCACTACATACCAAATTTGGTAGCCCTAGGCCCAATGGTTATGGACGAGATTTGTAAAGTTTTCACAAAATAGACCCTATATACGCATATGTTTAATTTTGTGACCCCGGGGCAGTGTCAAATTTGACCCAGGGGCTTAATTTGAACAAATTTGGTAGAGTACTATTAGATGTCTCTACATACAAAATTTAATAGCCCTAGGCCCAATGGTTATCAACAAGGAGGTTTAGAAAATTTTCACAAAATAGGCCTTCAATAAGCAATTTTCAATTTTGTGACCCCCGGGGCAGGGTCAAATTTGACCCCAAGGGCATAATTTGAACAAATTTGGTAGAGGACTATTAGATGTCTCTACATACCAAATTTGATAGCCCTAGGTCCAAATGGTTATGGACGAGAAGATTTTAAGTTTTCACAAAATAGGCCTTAAATAAGCAATTTTCAATTTTGTGACCCGGGGCAGGGTCAAATTTGACCCAGGGGGATAATTTGAACAAATTTGGCCAGTGGAGCTGAAAACTGATTCTTTGTTTAGCGTGCAAAGGGGATGGAGGAACATTTGTTGGTGCCTTTTTAAAAAGTTGTTTCATTGTGTTGAAAATTTAGTTTACAAATGTATACACAATGCCTAATATGTGGCAAATTCCAACAATGTCTGTGGTTTTTCATGTAAAAACAAGAGATGTGTTTGTCAGAAACATAATGCCCCCTATTGCGACACTTTGAAGCCGTATATTTGACCTTTAAGCATGACCTTGACCTTTCAATGCTCAAAATGTGCAGCTTCATGAGATACACATGTATGCCAAATATCAAGTTGCTTTCTTCAATATTGCAAAAGTTATAGAAATGTTTAAGTTTTCGGACAGACAGTTAGCACATATAAGTTGGTTTTACAAATTCACTGAGTGTAAACATTGGGCAATAATATAGCTCAAAGTGACCGGGAAACAAATTCTTATGTTCTGATTTACAAGCATGTATTTACACTTGCAAAATTCAAAGTTAAGAATGGTAATTGTTCTCTTATTGCCAACAAATGCATAAAGCTTAACATTGTAAACTGGTTGTTTTGTCTTTATTGTTACTTTTGTACATTCTTTTGTATTGCCCTCTTTATATTAACTTTCAACATATATATTATATCCAGTAATTGTATATATCATATGTTTTGTGATGTAAATGTGTAGGGTTCTTGTTACTTGTCACACCCATTTCCATTTCATAATGCCTTAACACTGATATAGGATATTAGTGATTGTTGTATTTATGTAAACTTAATCTATATGCTGATGAAAGTGTCATCCTTATTTTCACAAAGATCCTAGTATCAGCAGTAGTGTTGTTTGTAAAGAACTTGAAAATTGTATTAAATGGTTAGTGGATAACAAACTGTCTTTACACCTTGGAAAAACTGAATGTATGGTGTTTGGTTCCAAAAGGAAATCTTAACTTCATAATTTTTATGTAAAATGTAATGATCACACTATTGTTTCTCAATCATCTGTTGAACACATTGGTTCAATATTCGACACTGAACTTTCTGCTGCATGTATTGTTAATAATATTATTAAAAAGGTGAACACAAGAATAAGATTCTTCAGGGGCGTAGCTAGCATTTTTTTAGCTGTAGGCCCGAATATGTTACATAAAAACAGGGTGTGTGTGCGGGGGAAATTATTTAAATCCTATAACGCCTGTGGTGATATTTAAAGCATATCTAGACAAATAATAAGGTAAGAAAATATAAGACTTTGGCCTGTATTTCTTTGATATTTTACTGTTTTATCTCAATGTCAGAGAACTAAATTTTACTGTATTATCTTTATACCAGAGAACTAAATTTTAAAACAATATGGAACAGAGAAACATTTAAAATTTTAACACTCACTTATTCACAAGTCAAACCATGGGAATTCTTTCCAAAAATACTGTCTGCATGTCTATATAGAAAGAAGTAGAGTTGATAATTGGAAGATATGTCCTTTGAACAAGACCAGAATCCATTGCCTGAGGATCATGTCAATATAAAATGCAGAGTTCTTACACCTCACCACCTTCAGGGTCAACAGTTTAATACATTTTTCAAAGTTGAAGCAATTTTAATTTTTTCATGTTTCAAAAAAAAAAGTTTTTTGTTCTGTTCAAATATGGAATTAAGAATATATTCATCAATAAAGTATTTGTATTTACATTTAAATGTGATGACAATTGTCATCACATTTAAATGTACATACAAATAGTGTAACTAATACTCTCTAATAATATATGCTAATTGCTATTTGATCTCAAGACTATAGTCTCAAGTTTAAATTTATGATATTTGTATGCGTATTAATGCCACCATTTTTGTACATTTTCCACCCATCTATAGGGCCCCATTGGAAATAAGTTGCAAACCTTTCATGGAACATCCTGTGGTATGTATATATATCATGTCTAGATTTTAACATCTTGTAACTACTTGTTATTTCAGATCTCTGCCAAATACACTGACTATTTACTTGTAACTGAATTTTAATGATTAACTTTGACTGTGATATTCAAAATGTGATATATCAATGCATTGTGATCCAAAACCTGTGATAATTGTTTTCCAATTGTTAAATGTTGTACATTGACTGTATTGTATGATCTGTACTTGTATGACATATATATACATATGCATGAATAAATCAATATTTAGAAAAGTGTGACTGACACTGTTTCCAGACATATTACAGTTAAATTACTTCATGTCAGTAATGGATGTCAGGGATGGAAAATATCTTTTTACAATTGTTGCCTGCACTGTCAACCATATTTAGTGTTTTTGTTTCCCATCTAAAGAGTGCCGACCATAAAACCATGGGCATGCCTGTGATATGTATCTTAAAGTTTCTTAAAAGATAAATAATATAAATTTTAACAACACCACTGCTCAGTTTTAACATTTCCAATACAGTATGTCTTATTTTGAGAGGACATTCTGAATTGAGTTCATTTCCAAGGGCAAAGTTACGCCTTAATATATTAATATTACCAAACTGAACATTGTTACACTGTCCCTAATTTTAATGGCACTGGATTGTTTAAGGCTTTGAAAAGCTAGTTGCCTGGCCAGGATAATAACAACATTAAAATGCCTAGGATTAAATATAAACAATATCTGCCAGAAGTACTTATGGTTGCCATCATCAAATGTACAGAAAGAATCGTTTTTCAAATTCAGTCAAGCGCCACTCATTCCATTCCATGAAACCTTTCAGGTGTCTCAATACTGATAATAGCCCCACTGAGGGCCGTATGGCTATGGTCCATATACAATTTGTGACTGCCTGGCTGGTCACTGTAATGCCATTGGGACCAACGTGGAGTTTACTATTTCTTATATTACATCGAAGAGTTTTCTCTGTACCACTGTACAGTGTTGTACGATTGTTTATGGTATAGAACATTAACATATTGATTAAATCTCAAAGTTTGTCGCCTGCAGCCGAACATCAGCATTGTTGCAATGAATATAATTTAAGAAATACTGATTCTTTTAAGTTTGAATAATGTTGATGTTTTCACTTCAATAAACAACTAATTGGTTTTCTTAACATTTTATTAAAATTTGAATTTTTGCAATAATATCTAATTTTAAACAATAACATTAATAAATATTCTATTATATTACTCCTTAAGGATATTGTTCCTTATATATCTATATTATCGGTTGATTTAGTGCAAATGTATTGGTGTGTAACCCGAACTATATTTTCGGCGCAATATCTTCCGCCTAGAGGCGTTAGACATATCCTTCCACCAAATACACCCGAGAGACGATCGCCTTTATGGCGGAATTGTCCGAGGGTTCCCGATTGTGCATGTGTTAGACTTTGTGTACCTTTGCTACACTTTGTGTGTTTTGTAGTGTTTAGTGTGACCATTATGGAATGTAAACAATAGCTTTTTTAATTTTAGAGACATGTGATAAATGCTATAATGCTTCTTAAACTAAGGAAAAACGTTTCGGTGTAATGTTTAGATAATGTTTTTAATGTCAGTTTTTAATTTATTGTAATTTACATGTACTTATACATTTATTCAAATTTCTGTTCAAATGATATGCATCCATTGTTTACAGTGATTGTTTTATTATAAGCCAAAGTACAATTCGGATTTACTAATTTGGGACCTACTGGCGGGAATTTTTATATGAATTTTACTGGTCATGAGTAAAGGTAAACTAAGGTAAAAAAGCTCCAAGCTTTTAAATAAAATAAAAAAGTAACCCTCAACTGGGCTCGAACCATTGACCCCTGGAGTAAACGTCTACCGCTCAGACTAATCAGCCATCCATGCTCATGCAATGAGTGATGTATTTTATACTTTATGTAAGCAATCCTCGTAGTGTCACAAAATACAATGATAACAGTCCATTTAAAAGTGTCTTTCACAGATTTGGCATGTATTACAGTTTGTCTTTAAATGCATTATAGTAATATATGGATCAAAACAAAAATCCAGAATAAAATATAAATAAAGAAAAAAAAAAAACATCATCAGGGCTCGAACCACTGACCCCTGGAGTCCTGGATTTAAAGTCTACCATTTAGACCATTAGACCATCCATGCTCATTGAATAAAGGATGTATTTTATAAAATATATAGGCAATCTTCATAGCTTCACAAAATATAACGACAACAACAGAACTCTCCAAATTATTCAATAGCTTCGCGTTGCAACGCTTGATAATTTTCAGGCTTTTAAATCGTCAAAAGATGCATATAATTGCTATGTTAGAGCATGGTAAATGTTCAGTATTACTGTTTCCTCGCAAATATCATAACTAAAACCAAAATTTGCGAATCTGAAACAATGATTTTAAAATTTCTAAATTTAACACATCGTGAAAAGACTGCTTTAAAATTAACTCAATGTCATAGGCCAAATAATTAGACGTAATCTACCGATGTATACATGTATCGACCTCATATTTATAGGGTAGCTGAAATAAATCGCATTCTGAATAAATCTGAGCCAAGAGTCTGCCAAAGCAGAAATCATCAAGACTATCATCTATGGCGGCAATTTATATTGACTAATTCATAGGAGTACTCAATGTCAATACTAGAATCTTAAAATTTTGTAATTATGTTGTGGTAATTCACTGATCTGCACTTATTATTATTTAAAGAATGTAATCTTGAAACAGACGAGCTACAAACAACACATTTTAATTTTTCTTCTCTACGTCAGGTTTGAACCGTGAGAGCCGACATCTTGTTTTCAAAAGTAGTTCCAAATCCAATATGACGGCCGCCTTTGTACATCAGAGAGACGGTGTGGTGTAGCCCACTGTCCGAAGCGTTCAGATTGGTAATAACATGTCGATAGCAGGGAAACAGCCCGCCTACCGAGATGTAATTTACGGTCATTTCCGTTTGCTTATGCATAAACGATCTATTAATAGAAAGTGGCGGAAGAAATTTATTCAAGTTACGAATGGGTTATGACTAATAATTGACAGCTCATCTTTTAAAACGGAAAGCTTTACGCGTTTAGTACGTACTTTGATAATATTTTCCGAAACTTATACAACTTTAAAATTTTACAAAATTGGTCTTTAAATTGTACTGCGTAATATTTTAAGATATTAATTTTCCATTATTATAATTCTCTTTCATAAGTATAATTGTACATTCTTTCATAAGTATAATTGTACTTATTATTTGAAGGTTATATCTACTAATATTCATTTTGAAGATAAACAATTTAATAATAGTAATTCTTGTTTTGTATGTATTACGTATTACATGTGATCATAAAACAAATGATACCATGTAACAATAATGTTCAAACATGGTATACAGGATATGCTAATATATACTTTAAAAAAAAGAAGGAAAGAAAACAAAGAAAAGAAAAGATTGAAAAGAACAGAAAAGAAAAATTATGAATAAGGATGAGTTGTATGAAGTGGGTAGAAAGCATACTGGACTTGTAATGAAAGTTTAATGCGTTTCCATTTTTGTTAAAATATATGAAGTGTATCATTGTTAAAGGCTATTTCTTTTTCAATTTGAATCTTACGTTTTAAATAATTGATAAAACAGTTCATTGCAGGAGTTATTTTTCTGTATTTCATACTGAATATGAAATATTTCATTAATATAATTATGTAATTCACAGCGTTATTAACCTCTTGTATTTTGAAGGTATTTACCCTTAAACTGATGTCTAAGAGAGATAGTTTAACATTTAATCGTTGTTTCTCTAGAAAGATTGTCGAAAATTGATTCCATAGAGATTGAATATGTTTACACTCCCAGAAAAGGTGTTCTATTGTTTCAATATGTTCACTACACATATCACATAGATTTGTATTGGATAGGTTGCACTAAAAAATATATTTATTTGTAGCTATGATTCTCTGGATGTATTTATATTGAACATTTCTTAGTGTGCTATCAGTAGTTGATTTATATAACATGACAAATATTTGTTTCCAATTAAATTCTTTTTCTCCAAGAAGGTTTTGCCATTTAGTTTGAGCTTTAGAGATTTCGGCAGGGTTTTTAATTTGAAGTGTGTAAAATATTTTGTTCGTTTTGTTTTGTTTTGCAATTATGTTTTCTACGAAAGTTTTTTAAGTACATGGTGTGTTATTTGTATTGGTGACAGTTTTAATATGTATGGGTATACTTTTGATCAATGTGTAGTACATCAGGAAATTACTTGTAGGTATTCCGAATATGTAGCATAAGTTATCAAATGAATAGGAGTCGTTTATTCTGTAGTCGTACAATTGATCTACATATTTTATGTTTCGTTCAAACCAATGTTTATAGAAAAGTTTTATTGTTAGTTGTTCTGTCTTTATTGTTCCATAAAATGGTTGTACTGTTTATGTTGGTTTCTAAATTTTGCGTAACTTTACACCATGTCGATAGAACGTTCGATAGAAATATGGTTTTGGTTGAAATTTCATCTTAGATATTTTTGTTGATATTACATTCAAAAAGCAAGGAGTCACCATATGATTTCTGGTAGAATAATTTCCATTTACTCGTATTGGTATTATAAATATATTTTAAACCAACTGCATTTGATTGCATTCAGGAATGAATCTATGTCCGTAAGTCTGATACCTCAATATTCTACTGATTGAATGTATTGAGTTCGCTTAATTTTATCCGGTTTTCCGTCCCATATGAAATTAAATATTTCTGATTTTATATCGTCGATAATTTAACTTGGTGGGTTTGGGAGAAATGCTAGTGTATAAATTAATTAAGGGAGTGCAAACGTTTTCAACGCGGTGTTTTTTCTGATTAGTGTAAGTTTACGATGCTGCCATGATTTTATTTTTTTTAATTTTCTGTTATTTTGGCAATATGGTTTTTAGAACTGTTTCATTTTCATTGTTTATAAAGGTTATTCCTAACGTTGTTGCTTCATTTGATGTCCAGTTGAATTTCATTTCTTTTTTAAGATGAATATTACTTTGTTTAAATTAACCTACTCGTAGCACAGTGAATTTACTTTTGTTTGGTTTAAGACCCGATGCTATTCCAAAGAGGGTTAGCGATTCTATAAGATTATTGAACGAGACACTATTGTCATTTAAAAAAGAAGTTGCATCGTCAGCGAATAGGGACTATTTAATTTCTTCGTCAGGTTCTAGTGATATTCCTTTTATATGGTTATTTGATTGGATATAGTGTGATAGATACTCGATGCATATAATAAATAGTGACTACGAAAGTGGACATCCTTGTCTTACCCCTCGTTCGATGTTAAAACTGTTTCAGAAAAAAACATTGTTAATAATTATGCTGTTAATATCGGTATAGAATAGTTTATACCAATTGATCAGATTTTCACCGAAATTTATATTTTCCAAGTAAGAGAACATAAACGAATGGTCTAGTGAATCCAAAGCCTTTTCGAAGTCTGCAAAAAAAAAATTAGGCCAGAATTGTTTTGTTGGTTGAAATAATTTATGCATTCTTGTATCAGACGTACGTTTTCACCAATGTAACGTCCTTTAATGAAGCCAGATTGGGATATTGGAATGATTGATGGTAATACTTTTTTTTAATTCTGTTTGATATACTTTTAGTTGCAATTTTATAATCATTGTTCAGTAAACTAATCGGGCGCCAGTTTGATAAGGATTCTAAGTTTTTTTTTCCAGGTTTTGGATAGTTAAGTGAAGTAATTAAATGTGTTTTAATATCATTCCAGAATATTTTATAAAATTTGATTGTGATGCTATCAGATCCTGGACTTTTGTTATTTTGCATTTCTTTTAGTGCTACTCCACATTCATATTCACTATGTAATCCGTCGCACAGTAGTTTTTCCTCTTGATTTTAAGCATGATGTGTATTTTTTAAAAAGGGCGTTATTTTCAACGTGTTTTCTTATATAGAGGGCTTCGAAAAATAAACGTTGTTCTTCTAGTATGTGAGTTATGTTTGTTATATCTTCGCCATTGACTTCTAATTTGTGTACAGTTTTTTTGTTCACTTTTAAGTTTCGATGTTTGCGAAGTATTTTGTATTATTTTCATTGTGTTCAACATGCTGTGTACGTGCTCGTAGTATTACTTCATTAAGATGTGTATGATAATTTCCTTCTAATACTTGTGTTTTTGATATAATTTTATTTTCGATTGCTTTGGTATCGTTTGTGTTTGTTTCATGCAATTTGTTTTCAAGTGTTTCAATGATGTTGATGGTTTCAGTTTCAAGTTTGTGTGTTTCTTTTTGTTTAAATGATGTGTTTCTAACTGTTGTGTTACGTATATTTCCTTTAATTACTTCCCATAAGGTGTCTGGGTTCGCATCATTATTATTTGGAACAGTATTGACTATTCTTGTTTTATTTGCGTTTGATATTGTGTATTTAATATGATGTTGTTATTAAGTTTAAAGTATCCTGGGCCTCTTTCAGGTAGTATTTTGTGCAGTTTAAGTTCAACTAGAGAGTGGTCAGTCATAAATCCTGGTTTTACGCTACATGTGTCAATAATGTTGCAAAGTGACTCAGATATTAAAAAATAGCCTAATCTACAAAATATTGTTGATTTTGAGTTTGAGTGCCAGGTGAATTTTCTTACATTTGGATTTACTGTACGCCAGATGTCTATCATATTGTAGTTTTCAATTATGTTATTCAAAATGTTTCTATTTTTAGGATGAGTGCAAATGTTTCCCTTCTTTTTATCTAATAATGGGTTAAGAAAAGTATTGAAATCGCAACGACTATAATATTTTTATCTTGGTTATTAATTATAAGGATTGTAATGTTTCGAAAAAAGTAGAATCATCTATGTTAGGGCCGTAAACGTTGATTAATGTTAATTGAGTTTCGTGTATTTTGATATCTATACTTGATTTTCTGCCAATTATTATTTCGTTAAAGTTATCGACTGTGATCCCTATTTTATTTTTTACCAGAAAGGCAATGCCTTGTTCATTAGTATGTTGTCCACTGAGATAGTTGTCTCCGTCCCATTCATCTTTTAAGGTGTGTGCTAAAGTATGTGTCAAGTGACTTTCTTGTAATAGGCATATACTTTATTTTTTGTCGTCTAACCATTTGCAGATTTTAATGCGTTTGTCTTTATTATTTAGCTCTTTAACATTCAAAGTACATACTTTAATCATTAAAAGAGGTTAGGGTGATGTAGGTGATAATTTGTGTGTGCTTGTCCAGTTAGTTCTATTTTTAAACATGTCCAGTTGGTTTCTATTTTAAGACATAAGATGTCCACACATTCAAACAAAAATAGAACACATAAAATAGGGATACAAAAAGATGAATATTCCATAGAAATGAAGAATTAAAAAGAAATAATAGCAAAAAAGTATAAACAATACACAAACAAACATAAAAGAGAAATGATTACAATATCTGTTAAAGCAGCTCGATTAAATATTGCAAAAATAAACGAGCATATGCAGATCAGTACCACATTAACTTGAAAAGTCTAATTTTTATGAAAATTGGTTTTCTTTCTTATATATATGTACCTATTATTAGCATTTTTATACAAATATTATATAAACATGAATTGTTTAAATTAATTCTGTTCGTCAAAACTTAAAAGTATATTATTTATAAATCGTCAGTTAATAGCACTATTTAAGTGTATAGTTATACAAATATAATGCTATCATGAATTGACAAGAGTGATTCTATTTGTAAAAAACTAAATGTATATTACTTATAAATCCTTAAGGTGATTGCTGTCAGTTTCGTGTTATCAATACACTAACCTAGACAGGACAGATTCTATTTTACAATGATAATGTCATAATTGTACATATCTTAAGTAAGATTGCAAAGCTGGTATTATGGCTATGGTTTGTAGCAATACAATTATACACAAATACAGGAGATTAGTATACATTCTACATGCATGCTATTAATAATTGTGTAATTTATCTACTTTAGAAAAAGATAAGAAAGCAACGACAGTGAATAAGACAGTGTAATTGCATTGAGCATCTTCCATTCACTTAACACTTAAACAAGGCTTCATATGAAAGCGAAAAAGAAGCAAGAGTGTTTATAACTAAAGAGAGAAATGCTAGCTTATAAGTGTTAAATGAAAAAAACCCAGATGCTTTTTGTTCACCACGTGTAGTTCCTTCAAACAAACGTTATATTTACAATAACAACTGAAAGGGAACCCTTGGTATTGAAGGTATCAAGTGGATAAAACATAATGTTATTGGTAACACTGAATGACCAGGTAGTGTTATTAACATTCACAATAACCAGTTTGTTTTCTATAGTTCAGCGTGCACAAAGACGTAAGATTGAGATTGTATGCAGTATCAATATTTGCGAACTTTGATGAGAATAGTATAGATTCTAATTGCAAAAAAAATAAGGATGATTGCTCATTTTACGTGCCTATTTAGGCACAAGAACATTCACAATCATAAACATAATTGAATGTTCAACACATACAAATGTAAAACAGTTACATTTATGTGGAAAGGCATACGTGAGAAATGACACTAATTACACAAGGCACAAGAGCATTCACAGTCGTATACATAGTTGAATGTTAAACACATACAAATGTGAAATAAAACATTTAGGTACAAGAACATTCGCAGTCAAAATCATAAACATAATTGAATGTTCAACACATACAAATGTAAAAAAAGAGAAAACATTTAGGTACAAGAACATTCACAGTCATAAACATAATTGAATTTTCAAAACATAAAACATGTAAAAAAAATACAATTACGGGGAAAGGTATACTTGAGAAATTTAGTATACAAACATAAAGCAGAAAGTTAGCACTTTTTAACATGCATGAATACAGAATACTAAAATGCGTTCACGAAAAGTGCATTGAGCTCAGCAGCGAGCACGTAATTTTAGCTTTAGTTTACCGTTATACGTGCAGCCGTGTTAACATTGTGAAACCAATGTATTTTTGTTAAAAAGGGGCGTAAATATGTACAGAGAAAACTATATCACCTGCATGTCCGTAGCATGATCAATTACTATACTTGACACAAAGAGACAATGTTTGATTTATCTATAGCATGTAATTTTACTTTTGTTTTGTCGAATAATGTAGATCATATGTGATAAAAGAGATTTTAATTTGAAAGAATTAAATTAGGAAGGTTAATTTTGATAGGCAGCGCGGGGGCACATTACTGTAATACATAGTTTGTATAAATCCCCAGCTCCAAACTGGAACAAAGTTTGAAAATGCTATAGGTATAAATCGTTAAGCCTTAAAAAAGTCATAAAATAATTTATATATATATTTTTTTTTTAATGTTATATATTTTTATTTATATATATATTTATATTTATTATTATATTTATATATATAGTAATCAATGTTCATCAATACACAGGTCGTACATGTGACTAGCGTGATGATACTCTGTTTCTTGCACTTGTGGGCATCTCTTGGAGAGGTCCTCATTCACGAAGATGCCAGACCCCTTGAAAAGCTTGGCTTTGCGCAGAATGCTTTGTAGTTATTACTCGTTTATCTCGAACACGTAGATTTGCAAAAAAGCATTGTAAACAACTTTTTGAATACAGTTTTCTTTTCCAAAACCTATACCAGCAACAAGACGTCAAAAACATTTCACAAAAGGTATGCATGAAACGTTATTCATTTAAAAAATGCTTTGGCTTCTCGATCACAAATCTGCTCTGCACATTGGTCGTCAAATGTGTGTAACAATGTTAATCGTTTTCATCATAAGGAATCATTTATCAATATCTTGTGTATGCCGTCCTAAGTAGTAAAACGAGTGATGAAATATGAAATTTGATGTAATTTAATCGCCAGGCGAAATTTTGAGAACACATTTTCCTGGACCATTGGTCCACAAATGTTTTGTTAATATCATAAGCAGTTTCTGTTTACAAATGGGACCCATGATTCTATCTTTAACCATATTATATATCGTTTGGTTGGTGATTTTTATCAGGTACTTCGATCTAAACATTGGCATTGCCGACCCAGAGGTGTTCATTCCGCCTAAGGAGTGTTTACATTAGATACACGATAAACAGTATTAACTAATTGCCTATTCATTGATATGTAGTAATAATACAATAATGTTTTCCATCCTTGTTTTGTTGAATTTATATTTTAAAATTAATGTTTACTCATTTAAAAAATTGGATCATTGAAACATTAATTTGTTCTGACGCGATTTTAACTATGTTGACAATAATTGTTTTGCTAATTATTAACAATTAATTTAGAATTAGAAAAAACAATTGTCTTCCCAGATTAGTGAGCGGACTGCATATGCTAATCTGGGACGGCACTTTACTCATCTGCATTGAACCCCGTTTTTTTTTTTCAGAACGAGCCTCATGTTGTGTTTAGCTTGACCTGATTACCTAGGTTAAGATCCTCATTTAATGTCCGCGTTTCGAACTTGGCAAAGTTTAAATTTGCACACATGTTCAAACCAAGTTTCGTAAAGATTAAACCCAAGTTTCGTAAAGATGAAACTGTTAATGTGGCTACACGTTATCAGTGGGCGACTAGCAACGAACATATGAAGAAGGCGATCACTAAAGCTGTCGAGTTGTGCTCACGTGAACATGGTTTGTAACGAATCAGTTAAATACTTTAATAGTTATGTTAACATGCATACCGTTTCGTAAATATCTAGAGTGGATAATCACATTTTGAAAAAGGACCTCAGTATGTAGAGTTTTGCATGAATTGTTTCTATCAGAAACTCGTTCTTGAAATACAGGGTTTAATGGTTAAGTGTCGTCCCAAATAAGCCCGTGCTGCCATACACATGAAATAATAGGCTAGGTCTGCGAGACGTTCGCTAGCAAATTCAATTTTTTTTTAAACTGAAACTAAAAGCGAAATAAATTTCAAGGGTAAGGTAGAAATTCTTGCTACGATAAAGCAGTTATGGATACATTAAAAAAATGTCCATCAACTAGAAAATAAATTAATACTATGATACATCAAGCTACAATGATAATATGTCACTTTTTTAATGCACACTAATATCAAATCGCAGTCGAGTCGTGCCATCCTTTATTGATATATCGTACTATATCAATACATTGCAATTGACCCTATTTTAGGAAGTTGTAATAACAGTTAATAATTAACTACACTTTAGACATATTTTATTTCCAAAAGCATGACATTGTTACAAATGTATACATTTGGTCCATTCATAGATAACTAAACAAGGATTAGATCTAAAGTTCAACAATATTATCGAGGGTTTTTCCCTTACAATATATTGAACATATTAAGACTGTGACAGATATACATAAATGGAAATGATCCCATTTACAAGGTGTACAGTAAAGTACACAAATGCTAAACATATATTGATTTTATTCGGGATATGATGATATAAGTTTTAATTATAATAATAGTAATAATAAAACTAGTAAAACAAATGTAACGCGTCCTTTATGCTACGTAATTGTTGCAAAGATCATTTCTTATTTGCTTATTAAAACACTTCTCGTATGTACATGATATTGTCTATATAACTAAGACAAATGTGATAAGATTGTCACATACAGAGTATTTATTCCAAATGATATCATGTACTTCAGTCAAGAGCTTTATTTTTGTACAAAATAACGATATATCATCTTTTATAGTCTTCTATATTAAACTACTTTAACGCAGTTTAAATGTAGTAATTGGTAATTGGATATCGTTTCAGAAGCAAATAAAACACCACACCTTCATTCGAGTGCTAAAGGAAACAGCTGAAAACAAGCTCATCGTATTCAGACAACATCTAACAGCGTACAGTAATAAAGAATCGTGTTCTGATTGTTCGGAGTGGTATGAAAGCGTCAACTATCGACCAGTGTTTATTTACCTCTAAACCGAAGATAAGTAATCTTTTCTTTACAATTTTTTTGAAACAAAATATAAATTATCGTATTTCCACAAAAAAAACAAAAAAAAAAACAACAACAACCGGTGAATATACGTATATTTACAAATTAGGCCCACAACAATTACATTCAGGTTGTTTCCTTAGCTTGTGGTAATCGTCATGTTGATAAGATGTTGCTTCTCTAGTAGTCCGAGCTGCAAATAAAGTGTCATACTAAGTGCTTATTTCATTTAAATTTCTGCATTATCTTACCATACGTAGATGATGCGTATGTTCGGGTAATTCGGTACATTGACGATATTTGGATGTCAAAAGATGCACATTTTCGGAGTTTTCGCTATAGTGTTATCGAAATCAATCATGTTCATTCTATTGTTGTTGTTTTAGCGTCAAAGTCCCTAAATCAGAAAAAGCTTAAATTACCATAAATATTAGTTAATTCCGTATAATTTATAGTTTAACAGATTATTGTTTATGTTTAGAGGAATATTTAGTGAAACATTTGTACATCGAGTCTGTATTAAAAAATACATACAATTTGATATCAAGTGCTTAAAGCGGATATGTCAACGAATGTTTTCAAAATATGTTTTAGCTTCTTAACATATAATGGAAAGGCTCTACCTGTTTATATCAATAGTAGTCTATAGTGAGCTAAAGCAAATATGGAAATAGCATATAATGGACGAGTGGTAATTGATATGTATAAATCTGTTATCAATTAGAGAGTCGTTTTAATTTTACCTGGACTAATAGTCATTGCTTTTACAATATGAATAGACAACTATGTCGACTAATAATAGGCCTCTTTGATTGCAATATTTAGCATAATTTCAATATTAATTTATTTGTTCATATAGGCATCTACATTGCGCTTTACGCAAGTACAAACAGTTTGTAGTGAACACAGATTCATATAATGTTAGTTACATTTTACAAATTAACATGATTGATGAGTCTTAAGTGACTTTGAAATAAGAATTTCGTTATCGCAAGTGCACTTTTAGTGCCGATGGACAGATCATCGTGAATCAATATCATACTGTGTTGATGATCTTAATTGATTATTTTGTTGTTGAATCGTATTATTATTATTATTATTTTTTTTTTTATTATTTTTAGTATAATAATAATAATAATTATTATAATTATTTTTTTTAATAATTATTTTTATTATTATTTTTATTATTATTATTATTATTATTATTATTATGTGGTGATAGACTTATACTCACTTGATTTGAAAAACAGAATAGTAAATATTAAAAATGGATCTTAAATGGCTTATCTTGAATGTAGCTGTAACGTAGTTGTTCTAACAGATGATTGCCTTTTTTCGCAGCGTCATGGTTCATACACAGTAGTTTCAACGTTTCCGGTTCAGTGTTTAGAACTGATCTTCCAAGTTTAATTATAATTGATTGATGGAAAAAATATATAGTTATAAGTTACAGTACAATACCTGTATGTGGTTATTGGCAATTAAAACGCGTATATAAAATACAGTTCACCGATTTATTTATAAAACATTGGTCTCACATGATCATAACATTACATTTTGCAGTTGATTATTTCCAACTAGAATTGTTTCCTTCAAATTACTTACTTGAAACAAGAGTTATTTGTGACATTTAATATTGCGCGCTCCGCTTCATAGGAAGGTCGATTATAATATGTTTTGCTTCGGAATATCGGAGAGTTATAAAACAAAACGGCGCGCTTCTCATATACTGATAAGTTACTATCTCTGAAACAATCCATTTTTGGAGTACATAATGACATAATATCAGTGCTTAAGCATTTTAGACCCGATATAGTTATTATAAACATAGGGTCGCTTTTTCGTGTTTCATTCATGACTTTCATCGTCTTATATCGGACTCGGATAGATATCAACGTCTGGTGTGCACGCATCTATAAAAAACAGTCTATACAAACATCTTGCATTAGATATACGTGATCAACTGTTAGCTGCGATACCGTTTCATACACGAGACAACAAATGAATAAAATAGAATGATGATTAGGAGTGCAAACGCGCATTTTTACGTTCGGCGCCAGAAACATGGATATGCATACTGTTCAAAAGTTGCATATCGATTGTCATTGTGGATGATTATCGAATAAGGATAGACAGTTACTACAATTTCGAATGATAACAAACATCAAATAAATGTTAATCATGTTCATTCAGACATGTCTTCTTACAAAGTCCACGACAGAGGTGACTTCCTCTCCATTGCTGTGATAGCCCGTTCGTAACAAAAATGGTGTTGGTACACACAAATGTAAATTATTTTGTTGTTTTGACATTGTCATAAGTACGTTGGACTGTATTTTAACCTTGCTTGATGCGTTTTGTTAAATTAATTTTAAGGAAGTCAGTTGAACCAACATATGTTTATATTTCTTTTCTATGGTTTAATAGTTTTATTATTTATTTGATTACCAGTTATTGATCGCATATTTTAAAGCATAATCGTACTTTCCTGGCGAAGTTGTATTTATGATTTTTCATCTTCCCATTTAATACGCTGTATCTAAGAATACAAGGCATAGCTCTATTTCAAGAAATAATAAGATATATCCTATAGCGTCAAATTTATTATTGCGCGATATATATCTCCTAATAAATGCATTTCTCACCAAGATATATTTTAAAGTTTGGCGTTCTACACGAAGGCGGGTGTTGTACAAGTGCCTGTCCTGGAGGCACACATTTCGTCAATGCGATAAGCATAGAAATGTATAATTTCTCACAATTTTATAGTATGTTTTAATTAACAGTTTTGATTATATGTATTAAAACTAAATATCTATATTGGAAAGATAATCTACTGTACCAAAATGTTCAAGTTTCGATGTTCTAGTATAAAAGACGCTGGTTTATTCCCAAGCGAAACACTTGTCATTAATTCACATTGTATTCCTTCGTTTTCGAAAACCTCAAGCTTCTTTTTTTCAAGTGATTAATTTGTTAATAATAATCGGGCAAAATTAAAATGTTTCCAGTGGTATCTCTTTCGTGTTTTCAGTATTTCCAACCACATTATTATTTAATTTCATGAACCTGGGCATAAATAGCAAATGTAATTGAAATCAAAATATATCTATTTAGAATACTATTTGTTGGAAATAAACAGAACATAAACTTTATTTAAACTAAACGTGAGCAAGGTACACATACTTGAATAGTGATGTAATACTATATAGCGTTTTATTTCGTTGAAGAAACTGTATGTTTGAGTGGCGTTTATATCGCCATCATCTTTAATACTTGCTTTTAATTTATGATATTATTTTCGTCATTGCTTATGGGTGTGGTGTATCAACAAACAAAATGACACCGGCCGGCAAATCTTCGACTTTAAATTAACATATAGATTTAAGAGTGTAAGTATGTGAGAAAAATATTACGAGGATACAAAAACGCGGAACAATAAAATACACTTATTTTCCTTTTTTAAATATACTGCATGTTGTTAAAAAAGATTTACTCTATTGCAACCATCTTCTAAAACAAACGAGAGCGCCGATGGCGTTGAAAGCCTATTTGCAAGTTACAGCAAAGTTGCTGCTGAAGTAAATGTTAAGGGTCGGACAGTTGACTGAATGAACGAGAGGACCGAGGGCGTTGAAAGTCTGAGGCTGATTTGGGTGGTCTATTTCAAAAGGATGCATTTTATTTATTATAAGACATAATTTTATAAAACCTATATTTTTCTTATTTGTCATTGATTGTAAATTATGAGGGTAGTTTTAACATTTTGATTTTGTGTTTTTTTTTCCTGAAAATGTGTATTAAGTAATAAAGCTTGTAAGAGAACAAGTAATGTTCAGTAACCTTTAGTTTCAGTACATTTTAAAGCAATTTAATATTGAATTTGTATTTTGTTACAATTTTTAGTTTCAAAGAAAAAATAATCATTTAAAATCTAACTAATAGCAGATATTCAAAAATCTGACCTGTATAACAGCCCTATATGTATATTGCCATTGTCAGCATTTCAATTTCCTGCAAATGTTACCTCTTCCCATTTTCTCATTCTTCAGTGTTGTTTTAATGGGCCATTTATCTTTGCAGAAGCATAGTTAAATAGAACAAGGTAATTAATCAAGGCATTATCAATTGACAGTTTTAAGAAGTTGAATGGCTTCTCCATATCAAATTGATTTAAATCGGTCAATTCTGGCTCAAAGTTAATCATTTTAATTTCAATTAACACATCTCTATTACTTTCAAACTCTACTACATCAAATCCATAGAAAGGCAGGTCAGAATCCATGTCAGAATAATCAGAAAACATTCATCGTACTCCGCAATTTTTCTTACACATTTTCAAAGAATGAAAGTGCTTTTTGCCCGACTTCCTGTTTTGCATATGTAAATTTCTATTAATAATTAACCAATGAAATTTTACTTATCCATAAACCAGGACCGAATGAATTCAGTTATGTAAAGATTAGACCTCTACCAGAATTAAACAAAGGAAATTGAAAGTAGTTGTGAGGTCACTATCAACAAGAACAGAATTGTTTTACGAACGAAATTTCGAAGAGATTCTAAGAACGTTTTTTCACGTAAAACGGTCTTAGAAAAAATCACTAACAAGTAGTGATTTCGAAATGTGGTATTACAAAAGCCTATTTGCGTTGCAAAAAGGCTAAAACGTCTTTGTAAGATCACATTTATTAGGTTTTCATTTCCTGCACAAAACACTGCCCAGTCGCATGGCGTGTTTTGCAAAAAAAAGGATATGTTTAAATAGTGACACATTTTTATGTAAAACGGGTTGTTGTTGTAGTGTTGTTTAAAAAAAAAGTGGTATAAAAGATGATACTTGCTGGCATATCATACCATATTTTACATAACAAAGTCACGACTTGTTTTACTAAATGAACTTATTAAACGAATTTCTGGACGGCGTGTACCAGGTCACTGATTGAATTGTATATCCAACTACTGTTGCGCATTAGGATAAGAAATTAAATGGAGTTTGAAGCATTTAAAAAGTTTACTTTTTAAAACAAAAATAACACGATAACAACATGTAAATATAAATACACTTGCCAATAATAAATAATATCAATGGTTTCGGCCTTTTACTGTTAAAGCACTGTATTTACCCATTAAACACTTATAGTATAATAATTTGTGTTCGTCATGAGTCATGCGATATTATTAAAGTCCTTTCCCATTCTTATGGACACATGTCATAGTGTATTTGCTATTAAGTTTTTTGTCTCGTCGTTTTCAATAAATTACCAACCCTGAGTATCGATGTCTTACTATTCATGCAGTTCATGATATAAATCGTGTATGCTTAACAAAGGTTAGTGGAAGAAGCAATATGATTTTCAAATTAATAAATGGACGTGATTATCCAATAATAAAAATAATTTGTTTAACAATTGAACAGTTAGAATTAAAACAACGAAGACGAATTATTTTATCTATCTAGTAATATAGAAAGTAATATGTATGTGTATATCAAAAATAGTCATGTATATAGAATGATTGTTTTTAGAAAACACAAAAACCTTGAATATTACCGAGTTAATTCGCTGGCCAATCTCCGTGAACTTTCAACAAAACCATCAAAAAGACAAATTAATCTTTATCATTCAGATCATTGTTGTGAATCTACATTCATTCTTCAGTGCATTTCCTTATATTTTATAGACAATATAATGCCTTTAACAAGACAATTCTTAACATAAAAGACATATTTTACAACAGAATTATTTGAAGAGATGATGGCACATTCTCAGCTACACGTGACATCAATCTTAGCATAATGTACTAACATATTTTTTTTCTCAATGTTCAACTTGCCATTTCATTGATGTCATTTACAATGAAGTTTCTCCATAATCACATGAAGATATCGATAAATGCCAGTTTGTGATGGAAACGTCATTTCCTATTTTGATGTGTACATCAGGAGATATGTGTTTGCTGCAATTATATTGTATTATTGCGCTATTTATTATGTTTTACTGCTGTAAACAATGCTCAATCAGATGTTAATACTTGCACATATGGGATCAGTACTTCAAAATATAATTATTGTTAAGCTTTTATGAAGGCAATTGTTAAAAGTAGAAAAACAAGAATCCTGTGATACAATTATATTTTTCGAGAAAATAAAATAAAGAGGCAATGAAGGGTTTGAGGAGAGCCATTTCGTATAAATAGGCCAATCGTATCGGCTTCGGAAAGAATGCAGTATGGCGGAGAGCAGTATGAGAGTAATACAGTTTGGGCATTATTATTATAAGGAGTAGTCGACAGGATGTTTGCTGGAGCAAACGGGGTGAGAAAATTGCAAGGAGTACACAGAGAGAGAGAAGAGAAAGGACTTAAAGAGCGAGCAACTATTCCATCCAGATACTGCAAATGTAACAGATTTAATGCAAACGCTAGTACACGTTGGTAAAAGTAAATTCAACCTTCTGTTTTAGCATCATGGAAGAGCAGACGAAGTCAGGCCATGGCTGGAGCGACAGGAAACGGTATCAGTGTTTACGCTGCAATTTTCCTCGGCACAGGATGTTGCTACGAAAGAAGGGGATGGAGGATAGCGAAAGCTACCTTGTAAGGAATCCAAACCCATACACAGTAGGACCTAGGGATGTTGCTCCAGTGGCTGAAGACACGCTGTCACGGGCAGTGGAAATCACCTTCCCTGACGGATTGGACTTTCTGGACAACATGATAGAGGCACAGCCATGTATGCCAGGACCTTACACACCTGAAACATCAGCAGCAAGGCTGGAAATACCAAGGCCAAAGGCGAGTACGCCAACATTAGTACACCACGCAGCACCATCTCCAGCAATCCTGGACAGCCTCCCAACTATCGAGGAGTGCAGACAGCTGAAGGGGAACAAATCAGATGCCTCCTCCTCATCGTCATCCTCTTCAAGCAACACCTCGTGTGAAGGCTGTCGCCAAATAATGAAGGAGATGGAAAGCATTAAGGGCATGCTGCAAGGTATTAAAGGCCAGCTCGAGACGCAGGGTAACACAAACCAGCAGTTGGCCATGAACATGGTCAATCTTGCGGCAGCCATCACCTCTATGCGGACACAGCCTGCCCAGATGCCTTCTGCCGTTCCCGTCACACAGCCTACAATGCAGACAGAGGCCCCACAGCGAAGAATAGAAGAAGGAATCAGGGAGCGCGGTCGCCATCAGGACCATAAAGAAAACAGGCGGCCACAGTGGCACAAGGAGAACAGCAACCACTACCACCGCCGGGATCGAAGTCCATTGCACCGAAAATAGAAAATTATAGAATGATGTTAATGAACATTTATCACATAGTTTATAGTTTTATCACAGTCAGTGTAAGGCACAATTAAATAGCTAAATAGTATCACAGTAATTTATAAATAATAATGAAACTTAACTTTGTAAATTTTATCACAGACATTGCTATATACTACACTAATATCTAATGTATTTGTATCCTGTGAATTTATAAATGATCTCCTTATCTAGAAGATAATAAGTATTATAATTGTATTGTGAATTTTAAGATGCTCAAATGAAAATCTAGTTCTTTAAGTGTACAAAATTGGTGCTGACATTTTGTAAATATATTAAAGTTGTTGAACTTTGTTGTTAAAGTTTAAAGATTGTTATACATGTGTGTGTGTGTAACCATGAGTTTAAATTTGTTTAGGCATTACAGAGGGACCTTTAATGTTAAGAAGGGGGTAATGTCATGACCCCATGTTGACATTTTTATTAAATAGGTCACGAGTACATGTTTGTTTTTATGACCATGTTTTACATTTTAACTCTATGTCAAGTGTAATTTCTTATTGCATTCAAAACTAAACATCTTATTATCAATATCTACTATGCTCAATTTACCGTTTGTATGGTTCATATCCGTGTAAAATCCATTTTTGTTAGTGATTACAATCACATGTTTTTGATAGACGCCATATTTAAAGGAAGTGACTTTTGACCTTTTTGTTCAATTATGGGTAGTGTACATTGACGACCTCTGTCAAACTTTTCAGCAGACGGTTTTATCTTGCATTTTTGCAGTACATTCCTTCATCATGCGGAGGTTTGATTTTTATCAAATAATTACAGTCATGTGTATTTATATGTTCTAAACCTTATTATTATACTTAAAGAAACATTTCCAGTCATTTTAATGAAGTTTTTATTGTTTAAACTTAAGGCGGTAACTCTGTTTATTTTTTAGGTGATCGGTTACGCTCGGAAGATGCGCGGAAGGTGCGCGGTTGAGTGATTGCTCGGATTATTGTTAGGACCGCGCAAGGCTCGGACCTTCTCGGAGCCTGAGTATATAAGCTCTGTTTTTTACAGTCAGGGACTCTGATTTTTTTGGAATTAAAGGCACATTCTCATTAATAAATTTTTCTCTAATAAATATTATTTTTAGGCATTTTCATTTAAAGTAAGTTAGAAACATTTTACATATTGTTGCATATAATAGAGTTATTGAATAAGATTTAAGACTAAGGTATAGGGATATTTTATCGTACAGTTTTAAGACTGTTTGAGCATTGTAAATGTGAGTTTGAGAATTGTATTATTTATGATAAATTGTTGAATGCATTGATGTACTATTGATGCAAGTTAGTTAATAATAAAAATTTGTTGAACTTTATTTGGTTGTTTATTATAATTATTATTTGAGAGTCATTAAATGACTCAGGCTATTATCTTCAGTTTATTTTAACAGAGTCCATTTTATTTAAAATGTTTAAATACAACTTAATGAAAGAAAAGTTGGTTTGACACCAAGAGTAGGCCCGCTATCACATTGAAATAAGGAAAAGAAAAAAAGAAGAACCGCTCGGCTCGTTACAATATGGTCATAATAAGGCTGGGCATAGACAAGAACATTCACAAATTACATTTTGGGTTTCCTGTTGAATTAAATTGTATCGACGAAAACAAAATAAAGCTAAAATAGTTTCAAAATTAAGGGGAACAGCATAACTACTTAATGAATATATTTGACTGATTTCTGTTGATAGAAGAATCATAAAAATACGAATTTGGGAAACTTAGTCATATTTTACTGGGTGGAACATTTGAAAAAAGTAAACCATTATAAGACGATGCGTTTAATGTAAATCCAAAATGCCTAGGCCATTCTTTAAGGTCAACGGTCGAAGGTCAAATTTGATCAGTACGTTTCATATTTCCAATATAAGTGCAGTCTAGAGACAAAATGGGAATACGGGGGATCTTTGCCTTATAAATACATGTCATGTTTTTGTTTGTTTTTCTTTGTTCATATCAGCAGTATATTGTGAAATGCTATTCCAGTGTTGATAATCTGTAAATTAAAGTTCTCCCGCACTTACAATGTTCTTCAAATACACTGTAACAATACTAAATACAAAAAAATCATGAAACAAATATAACTCTCTTTCATATTAAAAATGCAGTTTGCAAATTTGTTGCATAACATAATTATATTTACGAAAAAAAAATTTTATGACAGAAATTACAAAAACACTCAGGGGTCATTGACTTGAAAACCAATATGTCTTTATAACCGCTATAGTTAATATTTATCTGATATAATTCAGATAATATCAGTAATCACGAATTAATTTTTCATGGAACAAATCACAGGAAACATTTTCCTGCTTTATAAGGAAACCGATAGCGTGCAGACCTTTGAATCAAATTGTGTTGGCAATAAAAAAGCTATTAATCAGCCGTAAATATCATTCCAAGGCTCTATTATCGGTGCTTGTATTGACGCTAAGATCAATGACCCAGGAGGAGAACATAAATCACAAAAAGCCTTCATATAAATATATCAATTGTACGGTCATAACAAATTTATCAGTTGTTTTTTGGATACATTGAATACGTTAAATGCATTTTTAATACGTCAAATTTGCTCGGCATCCGATTTTTTAGAAACAATGTTGTTTTTCCATTTCGTTTTATTAAACCTACACATATACAACACTGACTGCTAAAGTTTGTTTGTGAGAAAGTTACTGGTACAAAAATGGCCATATTTAATAAGCCGAATGCTCATCAAATGTGCATTTATATTATTAGCGCTCGCCTCTTTGTACATGTATATCAAATAGAGACTTTTAAAAAGTTGATCGCAATGTTGTGGTCTTAGCAGAGAAGACACATTTTTGCAGTAATTCAAATAAAAATGATACGGACAAGGTGAGATTTTCTAAGATAATTAACACATTTTGTAATAAGTATCACGAAATCATAATAACACCGTGACGCTTAACTGATTTTAACTTTCTTAACTTTACAAGTTAAAAATCGATGGCTACTTCAATTTGCTTTTTTAAATGTACCTTCCTTGGAAGTTTAATTAGGAACTGTTTACAGATGAATCACAACGTAAAGACGTTGTCATTCGCTTTATTATAATGGAAATAATTACAAAACGTATCGAATTTTTTTACGAAAGATGTCGCTTTTTTTAGAAAGACTTGCAAATAGAATTGTCTTTATTTATGTCTGTACCAGACAAGAAAATAACATTCAGGTACCATTTAATACTGAGGTTTGTTAATATTTCAACAATCTGTTTCTTATGCATAGCTTGATTTCCTGTGTTCGATAAAATTTACAAGCAAAGCAATAACGTATAGGTAATTGATACCTGTGTGTGAAATAAATCTAACAGTAGGACGTTTCGACTGATTTATACTTTTTTTTCCGACGTGATTACAACAAATAGTAAATTACAGCCAACATCCGAATAAGTAAAGATTTGCTGCGACCTATACAAATTGTGAATGTCTCATAATGGCGCACACAATTTCACCTGGCGTGTACGTTTCTCTATCTACACTTAGCAAATTGCCATTGTTTTATATGTGTACTGATAAATTACCTTAGCATGACTTTTACGCGTAAATTAAAAACATAGGGGCCTTTTCACGTTTTGGTAAATTGACACATTTTTAAAAAGTTGTTTCAGATTCGCAAATTTTCGTTTTAGTTATGATATTTGTTGTAGTTGTTCTTTTGAAGAGGATGGACATAAACGCATCAATTTAAGTTTATCTACATCCCCACAATTGTGTATGTGGGTACGAAAAATGTGGGTACGAAAAAAAATGGGTACGAAAATTTTGGGTACACAAATTATGCCAAACAAAAATTGGGTACGAAAAAGAATTGGGTTACGAAAAAAAATTGGATAGGAAAAAGCTATTTGTTAAAAAAATGTGGGTACAACAAAACATTTGGGTACGAAAAAAATAAGGTACGAAAACGAAAGAAAATGAGTACGAAACATTTTTGGTACGAACAAAAATCTGGGTGTACGGGAAAGTAGTTCTCGTGGGGAACTTAACCCATTCAGCGAAACTTGGAGGCGGGTTACATTCTCGATCAAATATAACAAGACATATCTTTAAAAAGATATTTGACGTGTATTTTCTGTACCACTTATCTAAAAAAACAACGTTCTGTTACAGTAAAAAGTTTGTTGGTAATAACATTAAGTTTCAGCAGATATATTCAAAACTTGACATGCTCTTTAATAACATCATGCTCTTTAATTTCACATGTATTTCATACCAAACTTTATATTTCGTTGTTTCATTTCTTAAGTTAATGATGTTATGTGTACGGACGTGATTTCACATTAAAAAAAATCTTTTGATTATTGTTTTTGTTGTAATTCAATAAGCTTAGGCATGTTTGTTCGTTAAGTACGGCAGTAATTTCGTACATAGTCGTAAGAGCACTTGAATACGCGAGTTCGCACATGAACACATGGTAAGGTTAACAAAATCTCCGCGATATGACCTAATATGTGTTTAAAACAGCAAACAATATCCAACAAACGAATTAATTATCAAACATAGTATGTGCACTGATGTGGCTCTATAATCTCTGTTTGAAATGTTTATTAAATATGCAACATGAGAAAGCACGCATAAGAGCGAGTGCCATAGATGTCGTACGGCTATTATGCTGTTTATATACCATACTCGCTATAACGTTTACAAACGGCAGGTTCGAAATAATTCGTTTTCTTTACACTCATGATCGCGTTAAACGTTAATAAAACACGTTTTCATTCGCAATTTATTTACAGAATCACGATAAATGTCAAATACAATACAGAAAATGCATAGTTGTTTCATTGATCTATAAATATATAATGGATTGAATATAACTAATTTAAAATAAACGTTTTCAAACTATTATTAAATCTTTTCCCCAGAATATGCTGTCATATTTATAGCTGAGCTTCCTTTACCTTTATCAATAATAATCAGCGATGTATGCCGATTAGAAAAATCGAACTATCTCAATCGGACTGGCTCGGTCTTTTACATTGGTCGCCATTGTGAAGACTTTTTTCATGGTATGATAAATAAGACGAGCTGCTTCGCAGCATCGTCAAAAACTGAGGAAAACCTATAACTACCTGCTTTATTATGTTTTAAAACAAATTCAAACTTGCAATTATGAATTTAAAGCACACAATTGATTTGTGACGCAAAATTTTGTTTCTCTGTACCGTATAACTGTTAAGAAAAGATCGCAATCCTTTCGTGTATAGGTATAGAAAGATAGCACATGCATTAATTATATGGTTGATAAGGAACTAAAGGAATCAAAAGGCGCACCACTTTAAACGTGCAATTTGATGTAATAAATCAGGAACAATATTTGCATCACGTAATCTCGTTAATAACAATTGAAAGTTTAAAGCGAAGGATAGAACATTAAAGCCGGACAGAAATCAGTGACCTAGTCAGCAGTATTCATGATTCGACAGTACCATAAATGAATTTTCATAAATCCAACATTATTGTAAAGCAACGGAATAGTGATTAACAAAAGAGATACCATTTGTGCATATACTTTAATATTTAGAGCCTTTAAATTAACAGTTCTTCATGGTGTAGCACTGTTTTAATAAACACAGAAACACACACTTACACGTACGTATGCAAGTACGCACTAACGCGGCCTCACACCTGTGTTTTTGCAATACACATGAATCTTTCTTACTTGGAAATTGACTTATATTATTTGCTATATCATTGAATAGTACAGCTTTATTAATATTGTTAGAGGTATCGATCAAACGAAGTATTGTAATCGTTTTTGTCAGTGATCCGATCGACCGTACTTTTCTATCTATATATTTGGTGATGCTATAACCATATATTTTGAGTTTATACAATTGTTTATTACACTCCCGCTGAACTACATTACAATGAAAGTTGCGTCCTTTCACAGTTTGTTGACGATACGGGTCGTTGTTAAAATAAATGATAATAACGGTAATTTTGAATGGTTTTTGTATTTTATTTATTTATTTATTATTGTCTCATCCACCAGTACTTCATTACAGATAGATAGATAGTTTATTTCAGACTTGTACATGGTACATCGTCTATAACACAAGAAATAGTTTACAAAGTGACAACGGGAATTTTACACACTAACAACATGTCATTTAAACAATGGTGTATAAGAAATACATTACAGCAATGGTTATTGAATAAACATACAGTTTATAAACAGTAAGAAAGAAGTAAGTATTATTCACATAACAATAGTTAATTAGAGTCGGTTTATTAATAACTGCCAATTGGCAGTGGAGATGAACAATTACACAATACTGTTATAAAAGGCAGAACGTACACCTAATGCTTCTTTTATAAATGAAGATAATTTGATAAGTTCAATTCTATTTACACTTTTCAATAACTGTTTATATTTAAACACTGATGGTCGTATACGATATTTCTTATTTATATACTTTTTTCTTAAATCGGAAAAGCAAGGACATATACATACAAAGTGGTATTCGTCTTCTATATCAAATGTGTTGTTATTTAAACAGTACAAGCAATATCTTTCATTTCTAGGTTTATTAATGTGTCTCCCAGTCTGGATTAGTAAAGGATTGGCAGACATTCTCAATCTACAAAAATAATATCTTAGGCTTCTAGGGACTTCGTTTAAATATGTTTCATATTCTAAAGTAACTTTGAACTGCCTACACATATCGAGCACAGAGCTACGTTCAAGGGAACGAGACAATTCTTGTTTAAAGTTATCTATTACCCTGTTTTTAAAGGTACATACACATAAATTTACATCTAAAAAATGCGCATTATCAAATAAGAAAGTAAGTCCGTATTCGTTAAGCATAATTTTTATATTGTGTACCCAATTTCGGTTACCATCGTCACAATCGGCTACAGCCTGGAAATAGATACGCTTTAAAATAATATTATCAGTCGAAATAATCTTTAGCCAATAATTTAAAATGCGAACGTAGCGATTTATAAACAGAGGGTAGCTACCCAGTTCTCCATAGACTGCGGCAGTGCATGTATTTTTGGGGACATTAAGTAAACTCTTACAAAACTTTAAGTGAATCCTTTCAATTTCTTTACTTTTTGTGTAGCCCCATATCTCTGACCCATAACTTAAAATAGAACCAACGAATGCGTCAAATAGTTGACATAGAACTTTTGGTTTTAGGTCATACATTTTACATTTGTGTAATAAAAGGTTCATCGCTTTAAGGGCCTTTCCGGCTAGATGATCTTGATTAAGATTAAAGTTTCCTGTATATTTAAATACCAGCCCAAGGTAATTGAAGTTATCTACAGATTCTATTGGTATGCCATTATATGTCCATTTTTCGGAGCGCAATAGTCCATCTCTTTTACGAAAAATCATAATCTTTGTTTTGTCTGTGTTTACTTGTAAACCCCAAGTTTTGCTATACTCGTATAAATTATCCAATTGAGTCTGAATTTCCCTCGGTGATTTACCAACAATAGCCATGTATTCGGCAAAAAGTAGAAGTAGAAGTAAAATATCGTCAATTTGTATGCCACATTCTATGTCATTTTGTAGAAACAACTCTAGGTCCTCCACAAATATAGAAAATAACAGAGGTGACATTACCTCACCTTGACGAAGCCCTACTGCATATGAAAAGAAATCAGAATATTAGGAACACTGTTTTACGCACGATTTTACTTTACTATACATATCCCGTACAATTCTAAGAATTTTACCGGAAATTCCGGATTTGTACAATTTAAGCCATAGGCCGTTTCTATAAATAGAATCGAAGCATTTCATCATATCGACGAAAGTAACATACAAGCGCTCGTTTTTATACAAGTAATGTTGAATTAAAGACATGAGAATAAACGCCGCATCAATAGTAGATCGCCTTTTCTGAAATCCGAATTGTGCGTCCGAAATAATGTTATTGTCATTACAGACTTTCTCGATACGCTTATTTAATATTGTTGTAAATATCTTGGATAAACAACTTACTAGAGTAATGCCTCGATAGTTATTGACGTCATTTATTGACCCTATTTTATGAATTGGTATAATAATTCCCTCAGTCCACGCATCTGGAAAAGCACCTGAATTAAGAATTGCGTTAAACATGTCACACATATGAGCCGATAAAATATCAATACTTACCAGAAAAAATTCGTTTAACAAAGTGTATTTGCCACATGATTTACTGCGTTTCAAAAATTGTACGGCATTCATAATTTCGTCAATGCTGATCTCTCTATCAAGTTCTGGAAATACATCATTAGGCAAATTAAAATCATTATAAACATTAAAAGCTTCAGACTCCTCATTGCTACTGTTGAACATGTCAGTACTCATATTTTCGAAATACTTGAGGAAATCATCCAAAGAAATATCTCTTGAATGTTTACATGATTTTGATTTAAAATGTTTCCAAAAAACCTTAGGTCTGCACCTTTTCATCTGCTCAAGTTCACGCATTTTATTTTTGTAGTATATAGGCTTTTTTTGGTAACAATATTTTTATACTCCTCTTTTCGTTTACAAAAAATTATTCTAAAAGCATCCGTCTTATGTATGTTAAATAATTTCAGGGCTTCTAAATAGCAAACACGCGCTTCTTTGCATTCGCTATCAAACCACTTATTTTCCTCATGTTTATTTACATTAAAATTTACGTAATTTTTCAAATAGCCGGTTTTACAAAAAAAGTGGATCGGCTACACTCCGTATAGTATTAGTAAAATCATTAATCATATTATTAACAGATTCTCTGCTTTCGCAGTTAATATTATTTACTATGGAATTAAATTTTGTCAGATTACCAATAATACCTGACCGAAATTGATCCCTAAAATTATCGTTCCATTTACATCTATTTTGTTTATGACTAGTGTTTACAAGCCTATTATGACTGCAGCTTAATGTAAAGAGTATTGGGGCATGATCGCTCCATTCATTAAAATCTCCAACAAAAAAGCATGAAACTTGTGAAAAATGACCATCAACGGTTGGCAAATAATTAATAACTGAGCACCCGTTGTTGGACACAAATGTATACTGATTTGAATTTCCGAGCCGGCCGTTAAAGGGATCTTTTCACGCTTTGGTAAATTGACAAAATTGAAAAAAGTTGTTTCAGATTCGCATATTTTCGTTTTAGTTATGATATTTGTGAGGAAACAGTAATACTGAACATTTACCATGGTCTAATATAGCCATTATATGCATCTTTTGACGATTTTAAAACCTAAAAATTATAAAGCGTTGCAACGCGAAACGATTGAATAATTTGGAGAGTTCTGTTTTTGTCGTTAAATTTTGTGAAACTACGAAGATTGCTTATATAAGGTATAAAATACGTCAAGTATGTGTACTTGGCGGAATAGCTCAGTAGGCTAAATCGTTTTTACTTCAGGACTCTGGCAGGACTCCAGGGGTCACTGGTTCGAAACCTGGTCCGGGCAATGTTCTTTTCCTTTTTTTAATTGTATTCTTGATTTTTTACTGGAGCTTTTACGATCCAATGTTTACATTTATCGATATAAAGCATTTAATGAATAAGTTAAAAAATGCCAAAATCTGTGAAAAGGCCCCTTTAACAATACGTAAACCGCGGTAGCTTTGCAAAGATCTAGCAAATTAATCCAATGATTGTTATGCCTATGGTCCAATGAGGCCCTGCTCAAAGTTATGTCAGGACTGTAATCAATATCATCAATACATACATTATAACAATCATGTAAAATAAAATCACTTCTTTGTCCAACACGGCTATTGAAATATCCACATATATAATTGGCTCCTTTACTTGAAACTGAGATAGTAGTTCAGTCATGAGTTCTCGTCTAACCCCGTTGTTTAATGGGCAATCAAGCAGTACATGTTTTTCATTTTCCACAACACTTATACCTATACTCTTACAATAGTTACATTTTCTTAATTCCTGAGAGGTGTATTTGTATATCTTCCAATTTCTATATTTATTGGAGCTGTACCACTTCTAAACTTTGCCAAAGCCTCTCTGTGCCTTTTATTATACACAAGTAAACAATATGGTTCAACCTCATACATTTGCTTAAAAATTCTATAGAATCTTAGTTTGTTTTTGTCCACCTCCACTACGGGCTCTTTCTCTATTTACATCTTGTAACCATGACTCCTTTTAGTCTTCAAAAATCTTGTTTTCTACAAAACCAGCAATTTCTCGCTTGAGTAGAAAGTACTCAATATTAGTACACCTCTTCATATCAAACTGTTCAAACATATTGCAAACTTTAAGCCAATGTTTATTTAAATACGGATATTTTGTTTCTCTTTCACAGCTTGCCATGTAATTTATTCCTATGTTATCGATAAAATGGAAGTTTTACTGTATTGTGCTGTTTTGTACTGTTTGGGCAATCGGTCACTTGCCTTAAATAAAGGACCAACTAATTGTTTTTAATGAAAATTCAATACTGCTCCAGCAGCTGGAGTTTCACTTCTTTATACTGTATAGACAACTCATAAAATCTTTGGAATATGATTAAAAGTCTTACGTTAAACAGAAGAAAATGCAAACAAACGACGACAAAGCAAGAACGAATATTGAATCAATCTTATCAAGATCTGTCTCAAAATTAACTGCATGTAAGTGAAACGAAATTAATTTTGATGCATTAAAATGTAACGGCGTCTTACAGAGTGTTACAGTGCATTTACTACAGCATGTTTAAAGTTGCGGTAAAGTATCGACGGGTACTAGAGGTTTCGGTAAATAACAAGTTCGGAAAATTGTATTTATATAGTAAATGTTGTGGAGGATTCGGTAAAAAAGATATTTATAGAGGTATACCAACAATGAGGTGTTTATGCCACCTATTATTGTCTTACATCAGGGGCATATATTTGCAAACTGGTGATTAATGTTTAATTGATTAATTAATGCAAATCCTACAGTAAAGAATTTAGGGGCATAAATGAGCTACCACTGAACTTTTTAAAAGGAATAATTTTAGGTACCAAACCAAAAAATGTAGATCGAATTTAAAATGTAATTTTATTGAACGTAAATTTACGATTTAAATAAATCAATACTAAACTATTTAAAGATTATGTGCATTTATTAAAAACGATAATAGTAATTATACATATTGATTTAAAAAACTGAATTAATAGAAGAGCCTTAATTTCGATTAATGCTAATAATAAATATTCAAAGTCTTGTAAAATATTGTATTACTGATTTATTAAAAAACAAACATAAACAAATATAAATGAATTTGCGATTCTAAAATTAATTCGGTCTTTAATTAAATAATTTTACTATTCTTTTATCTAAACATAATTGTACCAAATCTTTAAAAATTGTATTACTGATTGGTGAAAAAAACGCCATAAAGAAATAAAAATAAATATTACCCAGATGAAGTCTTGCTTTTAATCTGTTTATTAGTTTATTGCAGTCACATTCATATACATACATATAAAATCAACACAGTAACAATATACATTAACATCATGAACATGACCGTTCTTTAAGAACTATAAGTGCTTATGGTAATGCTTCCGAGCACTGTCCGAGAAGTACTGACTGAATGACGAGCTTCCGGTCGTGAGACGTGTCATTGAAATCGTAAACAATGAAAAATATTTTTTATTAGCACATTTTACCAATATGAACAGAGCACAAGCAGATTATTCGTATGGTATAAGTATGGGTTCACGATTTGCACCACTTAATAGCGAACTTTCCCAGGAAGAAAGACATAAATCAAGAAATGACAAACGTAAACGTCAGGAGTCAGCAGGTGGGGTATCGACCTTCAGACATTCATCTTCGGCGGATAGTTCCCCAATACGACAGGTGTATACCAATGATAACTTCCAGCAGTTAGAGAAAAAAATTGACACAATATTAGATAGTATGAAAAATATGGGTCTATTAAAATGCCGTGTTGACAATATCGAGTCGACTTTGTATTACAATTGTGCCGCCCAAAACGTTACCCACGAACGTGTATTACTGCTCGAATACAAAACATTAGAGCTTGAGGCCCGTCAGAGGGAGAGCTTCATACTTATTGCGGGAATAGATGAACATGAAAACGAGAATTGCCGTAATACAGTTCATGAATTCCTGCGAAGGTCACTTGATATTGACAGGGGTGAGATTTCAGTCCTTCGCGCCAATCGTGTCGGCAGACGAATCAGCACAAACAACGCACGACCACGGTTAATTCGAGTCATGATGAGCCACCCAGGTGAAGTTGACGACCTCATGAACAGCGCACGTCGACTCGCCGGTACCAACTTCAGCATTCTGAGAGACTACCCCAAAGAAATAAGCGACGCCAGGAAGCAGCTATGGCCCAAATTCAAGGACGCTAGGTCCAAACACGGACCCCGGAACGTCCAGATGCTTTTCCCAGCAGCACTCCGAGTGAACGGGCGAATCGTCGAGGATTTATTCCCAGAGTGGTACCCTATTCTCAAGGGGTCAAGAGTATCAAATACCAATGAACGCATCCACTACTCCGTAGCGTTCAGTGTAGAAATGCTCCGACAGACAGTACACTACACCGCCCAACAGCTACCACGACCCGCTCAAAAAAGTCCTCCAACACATACCAACAAACCACCCAGAAAATTGGCAGACGAAACATCCAGACAACAGCCAGTGGACCTAACCATCAAAATGCCGAATCCCACGGCTTCGCCGAGATCAAGGTCATCATCAAACTCGCCTCGCGGAAAGGGACCTTCCAAACCCAAGACAACGCAGCCATCATACCTGACTTTAACGGACAAAGATGGAAACATGTCTGATGAAGAGGCGACACAGTGCGACCTACCCAATTCCCCAACAGTAGACAAAATAATGTGCTCGGAGAACACGGGGACAGTGAATCCGCATATGGCAAACGACAGTTTTGACAAAGCTTTATCATCAAATTTCACTGACAATATATTTGTTAGCAAAAAAAAATTTGTTTAACATAATGAATATTCTTATAATACTTGTGAAACCATTTGTGACCATGTATTTGCTAACCCTAATAATAACATAGAATATGATCAACATAAAACAACGTTTAAATGTAAGTCTGTAAAAAATTCCATTTTTAACTCCATTTTTGATAATGTCATTCAGTGTCCAATCATTTCCAATGACAATTCAACCCTCGCACAATGCACTCCCGCAGCCGATACGTACATAAACGTAGAGCCCTTCCCAAATAACACTCACAGTCTCAGTCTTGTATCCAGTAACGTACACTTTTTACCAGATACGTCTTACTCCTCAATCACCACATATATATGCGATGCATGCCTAAGCTACCCATCGTCTTCCAAAACACGCCACTGCCGCCACACACAAGCGCTACAGCGCACACTAGACGCACAAACCAATCAGATGCATAAAGAATCCAACACTCCCAATGTTGTGAGCGACAATACAATTTTAAATCCAAAGGATTGACAGTCAAACGTATTCATTGGCGCTACCTTGCCCAGAACAGATGGCGTTGGTGTACACTGTGTACTCCCCAATTCCCGCTCCCCGGACACTCCCCGTAACGCCTCTCCGTGCAAAACGTCCGTTCCTGAAAATGTAAGCAAAAACCCAATAAGTACAACATTAAAATCAGATCCTCCAGAAACTATAAAAATGGGAACATTAAATGTATGTGGACTAAAGAAAATGTGTTTTTACCCAGACTTTGTTGAATATATTAATCAGTTTGACATATTTTGCTGCACAGAATGCAAAATAGACGAGCATGATATAATTAAAATTGATAGATTTGAGTTTATAGCCCAACCACGAAAAATGAAATTTCATAAAAAAATCAGGTGGTCTGGGTATTCTTATCAAAGAACAATTATTCAAATTTGTAGAAATTATCAATACTGACTCCGATTATATCCTTTGGGTAAAACTCAAAAAAAGGTTGCATTACAATCGAACACGACGTCTTACTTGGGATAGTGTACATCCCACCAGAATCATCAAGATTCTTTAACCAAGATGAGCTCAATAATTTCGAAATAGAGGTCACTGATATGAGCAACAAATATAGTCACGTTATAATAACAGGCGACACTAACGGTCATACAGCCCAATTATCCGACTTCATAGAATTCGATGATTTCTTGTCCGAATACTTTGGTTTCGACAATGACATGATAAATAATTTTAACCATGAGTATAATTTACACAAACATAATATGAATATAACGAGGAGCTCGTGCGATCCTAAAATAAACGCAATAGGCAAAGTCATAATAAATATTTGTAGGAACAACAATCTACTCATCTTAAATGGAAGATTTAGTAAAGATAAGAATATAGGTCGTTCAACATTCAAAGAGAATTCTGTTATTGACTACACCCTATGCTCAGTACATACCCTAAAATACTTACACAGCTTTGAAATCGTAGGACTTGACCCAGTGTTCTCTGATGGCCATTCTGTGTTGTCCATGAACTTCAAACCTGCAAAAGTGATCGAGATTATGAAAAATCAAAACCCAAAACAACACCAAAATCGGTTATGGAAATCAGATAAACAAGCCGAATTTGTCTCGAATTTAGAAAATCATGATTTAACACCAATTTACTCGTTACTTAATACTACAAATTGTGCGGCTCATACTACCACTACCACTTCTTGCACTACTACTTCTACTTCTTCTAATATTACTTCTGCTACTTCTTCTACTTCATCTAACATTACGTTCCTTAACACAACAGCCTCCAACAACAACATCAACAATAACAACAATAATTATACTATTCAACACGACAATTTAATCAAAATCGAAAATAATAGTCGCAACAACAACAATATTATCAATATGGCCCTTACACAAATAGCACAACTATTCCATACGACAGCCGTGCAAACATTTCAACCAAAATTATGTCAACATAAAAACCAACGGCACACAACATATTCAATCAAATCTAAACCCTGGTACGGGCCTCAATATAATAACAAGAGATTAACCTACAAACGAATGCGTAAACTCTACAATCAAAACAAAACATCAGACAATAAAAACGCACTGAACCATGCAAGTAAAGAATACAAACGGATCGTGCATTTCCATCACAAAAAACATATACATCGTACTCAAACCCAATTACGAACCATGAAAAACAAACAACCGAAGCATTATTGGAATTACCTAAAATCACTGGAAAGTCACAAAGATGAAATTAAACCAAGCATCGAACAATTGTATACATAATTCAAAGACTTAAACACAACACCACATGAAAGCACAAGTGACCATGACCTCAATAGAGTTGACCCAAATATAATCGACAACAACACAGAAACTACCCTTAACTCTCCCATCACCCGTGATGAAATTGATAAAATGGTCAACAAATGTAAAAACGGCAAAACATGTAGCCAGGCGGACAATATTTGCAATGAATATATTAAAGCCACGAAAACTCTGATGTTGCCAATCTATACAATACTTTTCAACATGATATTTGACAGTGGAACTATACCAGACACCTGGTCAAAATGTTACATCTTTCCAATATACAAAGGAAAAGGCCCACGGGATAGCCCCGAAAACTATAGGCCAATAACGATTTTATCCTGTCTAGGCAAATTATTCACATCCGTCTTAAATGAAAGATTGACAAGGTACAGCAATGCAAATTACATAATCAACCAAAATCAAGCTGGCTTTCGTAAAAACTTCTCAACGACAGACAACATATTCTGCCTAGATTTTCTTATAAACAACATGAAAAAATTAAAGAGTAAACTATTTGTGGGCTTTGTAGACTTTACTAAATGCTTTGACCTAATCCCCAGAGCAGAACTATTCCATAAATTAATATACAACAATGTCCAAGGAAAATTCATTCGAATTATAAAAAACATGTACGACAACATAAAATCATGTGTCCAAACAACATATGACAATTCAGCTTTCTTTGTCTGCGACCAGGGTGTCCGACAAGGGGACAACCTTCTCCTCTTTTATTCTCCTCTTTTATTCTCCTACTACCTAAATGACTTACTCGAATACCTTAAAAATAGCAACAACAAAGGGATCCAAATTCAATACCATGATGGAGAAACAATGCATTTTCTTGCACTAATAGCCATACTGTTCGCCGATGACACGATTCTCCTAGCAGATTCCCCCAAATCGAAAATATTGTAAACAATGGAAATTAACAGTAAATACAGATAAAACGAAAGTCATAATATTTGGCACCAATAAAAGAACTTGGCATAAATACTCATTCAAAATAAACAATAAACTTATTGAAATAGTAGACAATAATAAATATCGAGGAACATACTTTGGTCACAGTGGAAGTTTTTTTAAAGCAAGAACACATATTGAAGAACAAGCCAACAAAGCACTGCATCTACTATCACAGGAATAAACAATCTCGATCTTCCACTCGACTTGCAAATGTCCTTATTCGATAGCACAATCCTACCAATTCTAACATATTCCACTGAAATAATTGGATACGAAAACACAAACAATCTGGAGAAAATACATATTTCTTTTCTTAAGAAAATAACAAATTCCAGAAAATCAACACCCAATTCATTCTTCCACGCAGAGCTGGGCAGATACCCACTCCAAATACAAATCAAAACAAACATGATAAAATATTGGTAAAAGATAATAAATGACGACCACACAAAATACACATACATCCTATATAAGTATATGCTAAATAGTCTTCAAACTTACAAGTGGCTCGACTACATTAAACAGATATTCAACGAAACAGGAAATACATACATTTTCGAGGCCCAAAATCATATCAACACAAATAACGTCGACCAGACAATTAAACAAACTCTAATGGATCAATATTTACAAGAATGGGAAGCAAAACTGAACACGTCAAACAAAGGAACACACTTTCTCCTGTTCAAAAACAATATTAAACTCGAAAAGTAGAAAACATCACTTCCAAGTAACCTTTCAACAAACCTCGTTTAATTCCGAATTGCTAACCACAATCTGCCTGTTGAAAAACAAAGATGGTCTAACATTCCTCATAACTTAAGATACTGCCCCTTTTGCCTCATGCTAGGATTAAGAGAACTAGGAGACGAATTCCACTACGTCCTTGTGTGCCCACACTTTACAGAACAAAGGCGTCAATTGATCCCGAGATATTACTCCACACGCCCAAATATCATCAAATACATTGAATTAATGCAGTGCAACAACATTAACATGGCTAAACGCACAAGCTTGTTTGCTCGTAAAATTATGGATGCGTTCACAAACACACAATAATTAACAAATAAATCCATGAGACTAAATAAAAATAAATAAACATACATACCTGCAATTTAGGGCAAATCCAAATTAGTAATCCCGCATGTGATTTTTTGCAGAGCACGTGCAAAATTTTCAATTTCATTCATAAACGCACTGCTTACACACACCCAACTCTGATCTTCACGCGATCTCGATTTCGGCATGTAGGTCATGTCAATTGGGTACATCGATTGTTCTAAAAATAATTACATCACAGGCTGCATGCCACTGATTCCACACTCAAGCAAACGAATTCGATTAAAATCCACCTCTTCGATTCGATGAGGTTAAATTATCCAATGAACATACTTGTTATACGCAATTTAACTTCTATTATTGTTGTACGATTTAATTTCTTATTCTAATGTACATTATTGTAGTGTTTGATTCGTTGCATGTTCTTTCAAATGAGTTGTAAATTCCGACTACATTCACCTGATGTTCCTTTTTTCTTTTTTTAGATGCTTAATTGTAAACAAGTATAAATTGTTTATGCACTTCGACTATATTTCGTTAAAAAACGTATGACCAAATTTCTTAAACACGTGTATAATCTACTTCTAACTTCTAACAGATGTAACCAATATGTGTACTATGTGTTGTATTTATATGTATATGTTTTATTTCTTATAACCAGCTTCGAATATTGCATCAAAGTTATGTCTTTGTGCGTTTTACTAAATGCTTTAAATTGTTGATACTTTTGCCTATTTACCATCATTGGCGTTGGGACGCTTCTTACAATTCATTAGATCTTTTTACTACACTCATTTTAATACTAATATCTTCCATTATTATTTTCGGACTTATCTATTTTTCTTTATTTGACTTTACTTATATCATAAAGGTAAAATATTCTAATAAAATTACCGCGGAAAACATCTATAAATGCAAACAATAATCTGTTTAAATTTGTATCACTGAAACAATATTCATTCAATTCATACATATAATAAAAAGATCAAAAATGTTACGCACAACTGTCCCCGGTACGACATTTTTACAAAGTTAAAGTTTGGTTATAGTATACAATTCCAATTATGTCTCTGTTATTGAAAACATGCTTTCAACTATGTTTATCGAATATCATGTGATAGAACACAGTCTCACGACCAATAGCGATGTTTATGCTTATGCCATGTCTGTTATTATCATGTAACGTGACAGAAATAAAGATATTGTGTGTGTGTGTGTGTGTCAAACAAACCATAGAACCCCTGCAGTCATACCAAATGTTTTAGAATGTTAGCCGGTATGGATCCTTATCTTGGTGTGGTTATTCAAATTTGATTGACAAAGCTCGCAAACATCAGTACAAACACATGACATTCTTTGTACATGACCTTAAAGGGATCTTTTCACGGTTTGGTAAATTGACAAAATTGGAAAAAGTTGTTTCAGATTCGCAAATTATGATATTTGTGAGGAAACAGTATTACTGAACATTAACCATAGTCCAATATAGACATTATATTATCTTTTGACGATTTGAAAACCTAAAAATTATAAAAAAAAGTTGCAATGCGAAACGATTGAATAATTTGGAGAGTTCTTTTGTTGTCGTTTAAATTTACGAAACTACGAAGATTGCTTATATAAGGTATAAAATACTAAAACGGTGTATACTCGGCGGAATAGCCGAGAGGGCTAATGCGTTTTCACTTCAGACTAACTCCAGGACTCCGGGGGTCACTGGTTCTAGCCCTGGTACTGGCTACTTTTTAAAACTTTTTTACTTGAGCTTTTAAGATCCAATGTTTACATTTATCAATATAAAGCATTATATGACAAACTTCAAAATATGCCGAAATCTGTGAAAAGGCCCCTTTAATATTGTATTGAATTCCCCACTTTCGATGTGTGAAATATTTTCTACATTCCTGATAAATTCATTACAGTAAATGAGGGTAATTAGTAACTGTTGTTGTTGCAATCAATGACGACCTCCATACTCACGTCCAAAATGCTACTATCGTGGAAAGAAATTTCCATGGTTGTAAATTTGACTTCCTGCAGGCGCTGTAACGCTATAAAGAGGACACTGTAACATGTCTTAGTCGTGAGAGAAGATACCGTAACATGTACACGGAGTTGAGATGCTACAACGTTTTTGCAAAATCGGATAGAAATCACCAATAATAGTTTATACATGGGCATCATATGTTTGTAAAAGAGTGAACTTTTAACAATTCATAGAAAATAATCATCGTGACAGAAACTGCAAGCCAGAAACAACGAATTTATTGGATTTTCTATGTTTTGAGCTAGAACTTCTTTCTTTTATCATGATTTCACGCTAGAAATTGTCTCAAAAGCTTAGGTAGCGAGTGAAGAAACATTAATAAATGAAAATAAATACCATAGCCCGTTATACGGGTAAGTTTAAACAAAGAATTTACCTGGGTAAAATCGTGTGTATGTCTATAACTGTCAAGACGCTGTAACTGTTGTAGTTATGACGCCGTTTCGCGTTGTCGCACAGACGCACCTCTTATTGTAACGTAGTTCAGCGGGAGAGAATTAGATCGATATGGAAATTCTTGATGTCATTGATAATAGGACAAACATAATCTGTCGTATGTTTTGTTAATCAAAAGATGGACAAAATTGCTCTCTCTATATACTTGGTGGTTGTTCAAACTTATGTAAGAATCAATGAAAAGTAAATGCTTCTTATGTTCTTTCATTCTTCTTATCTTAAAGAAATACATGCTGATTGATTTATGGCAGCGATTTAATTTCTTTATTACACCTGGTATTTAATAATGAACAAGGAACTTTAAAGTACTTGAGATTGTAAATAGAAGAACATCGTGAACAGACATTATCTAAATTATTAAAGGGGTCTTTTGCATGTCATATGGTGTGTACGATTTTTTAACACACTCTTTAATGTTAAGGAACAAGACAAAATATATAGTTTTCATTACTTTAACTGAAATTCATAAGGTTTTATTCGATATCAAATATGCAGACTTAATACATGTATAATTAAACATTTAGGTATTAAATGCAAAGCTCCATGAAACAGTTAATTATATATTCCTAGCAAAGACATAAACAGCGGTTTTTCATTTTTCGTTAAGGTAGGTTTGTGTTAAATTAAATATTTAACGCATAGCTAACACATTCTTAATATTCATGATTATGATTAGGAGGCCTTGACAGCGTTCAGACGTTTTTTTATTGCTCTCGTAGATATATATGCTCATTTGTGCTTTTATACTGGATTTTTGAGATTTTCCATGATTGCCGGATGTTGCCGATTTATGTGCCGGGTCAAACTTTGTGGAACTTAAAACGAAAAAAATAAAATGAAGGATTTAAAGTCAAATCTCGAAAAAGTATCATATTTTCGTGGCTGTTATATTATATTTAGTACGCGTCAGTGCTAGTGAACACATAGTGAACTCGTATCAATACGAACCCAAATCCACGCCAAGGGATTATACTGCTCTACAAAATTGCCAAAGGCATTCAACATTCTCTATTCATCCCGTGCTGAAGATAATTATGACAAATGGGATTACTGTAGTGCGCACAGTGAATGGTAGACAATTTAATAGTTGATTAGTGAACACTCTACATTCAATACTTAAGATATGATAAGCGCTCATGGCAAAATCGGGTAAAAAACGCTCCTAGGAAGAGGCGTCACCAAATTCTGCCAGTGATCACCCTGACAAAGTTCACAAAATGGCAGCCAATACGCCACCTGCAGGTATTCCAACACCTCCACCGGCAATATATGGCACACCAGCTGCATCAGGACCGGTTATGCCACCCCACCTTCAATACCTAACTCAACAGACCCCGACGCAATACGGTTACATGTATGCGCCAGTCTCACCACAAAATGGAAATCAGACTCACAATACTTCACAAATGGACTCAGATATGTACACAACAATTCTAAATAAATTCAATAACATTGAATGTACGCAAAAACAAATGCAATCAAAACTTTCAAAATTATACCAAATTGAAACTGAAGTGAAATCCATCTCGAACAAGCTATCAATAGTTGAATCGAGAGTAGCTTCCCTTGAATCAAAATTTCACGAGTCAGAAAAAAGGCTTTCGGATGTTGAATAAAGCCGTTCTTTTAAGAGTAATAAGAGTGATGAAATTAAAACAAACATTGATGTTCTATCACAAAATATAGCTTCTCTCCGCAATGAAAACATCGACCTGAATGAAACAATCATCGATCTCCAAGCAAGATCTATGCGTGACAATTTGTTATTTTTTAATTTCGATGAAGGATCCAGCTTTGAAGACCGCAAGTCTGAAAATTGTGCCGAAAAAGTTTTACAGTTTTGTGAAAACAATTTAAATATCGAAAGCGCAGCCACGCAGATGAAAATCGATAGAGCACACAGAATTGGGCCTTATCAACATGACAAGAAGCGTCCAATAGTAGTTAAATTTAACTATTTCGACGACAAAGAGACCGTGAAATCTGCGGCACGGGAAAAACTTAAAAATAGCAACTTCCGCATTAGTGACCGGCTTCCAAAACAAATCCAAGATCGCAGAAAGAAACTGCTTCCATATATGATTGAGGCGAAACGACAAGGAAAACAGGCGAATCTTTCTTATGACGCGCTGAACATCGACCGCGTCAAGTATACGCATGACCGTCCACCCCCTGGCCCAGTACCGGAACTGCCACCACATGGCCGCCGCGAATACGGGGGACAGCGTAGAAACAACCGAAGCCACCATGACCATGGGTATGACCCAACGACCAGAACTTAGGGGAACGACCGGAAACAGCTAACTGTGCTATCCTGGAATGTTCAGGGTCTTGTTTCAAAACTAGAGGACAGTGATTTTTTAAACTTTATTAATGGATATGACATTTTAATATTAACAGAAACTTGGAATGCTAAATCAAATAATATCAATATTAACGCCATTATTAATATACATGAAAAAGGGATTATTTGGTGTAAACTCTCTAAAGCTTTGTTTGGCTTTGAAAATGATGTATATATTTGATGTTGCTATATACCACCCGCTGACTCTCTTGTGTACAGTAATGATAATTCCATACTACACGATTTTGATTTCTTTGAACAATTATCAAACGATGTTAAAATATATACCCAACTTGGGGATGTTCTTTTAACGGGAGATTTGAATGCACGAATAGGTCAAAGGTCAGATTTGGTAGATAATTTAAATCTCGACCGCTATGTTAATATGCCCGAGTCTGATTTACCTATTGATATTTCACCGCAACGATTATCGGCGGATATACAGACGAATACGTTCGGACATAAACTTCTTACGCTTTGTAAAGAAAATAGTGTTTTTATTGCTAATGGGCGTTTAGAACAAGGCCTTAATACATGTTATAATTTCGGTAGAAACACTGTCGGAGCAAGTACTGTTGATTATGTTATTGTTAACTACAATATGTACACGCGTATAAGTAACATGAATGTACTTGATTTTACCGAATTCTCCGATCACTGCCCGATTGAATTTACTTTAGTTTGTGATAAATGTACATCAACCAACCAAGGGCACAAATTTATAAAAATAGATTGGAAACAAAATAACATAGATTTTTTAAAACAAACCTTAGAAGATAAAATACACATTTTCGACGAAGTAACAAATACATTGCTATCGGACCGTGACAATATTGATAACTGTATAGATGCTTTATCGACTACTATTTTTGATATCTCTTTTTAGCTTAACGGTAAAACTGTACACACAGGCGGTTAACAGCGCAAAATTAAATGTGCGAAGAAATCATTATGGTTTAACGAAGAATGTAAAATATACAAGAACGAGTTTTATGATTGTAAACGAATTTATAATCGATATCCATGTGACGCTAACAAGATTAGATTTTTATTTTCCAGAAATAAATATTGCCGCGTTAAAAGGGAGACAAAACGTACATATTTCAATAAAGAGAAGCACACATTAGCTAAGCTGAGCACAAATAATCCAAAAGAAGTTTGGCGATATATTAATAAATACAAAAAGAAACATGTTCCAAAAAGTAATGATATCAACATTGATCAATTTTTAAACCATTTTAAACAATCATGTTATACACCACATAGCAGTACATTTAATACTAATGACCCCTTTGATCTGAATGCGCTGCCTTCAATCGAAACGCTCGATTGTGCATTTACTGAAGAAGAAGTAAGAAAACAATATCTAAAATGAAGCGTAATAAAAGCTGTGACTATTTTCTCTCTGATAGGCGTTTCTTGTTTGATTTAATTATTTTTATTTTTTTAGCAGTCACATAAACAACTAAGCTATGTAATATGGAATTTTTACACCCATTATTGCTGCTTCTTCCTGTATTCGCGCGATGATTATCTGAGATATTAACTCCATGATTCTATATTCTCAAATCTTTTCTTTAAAGAAGGAATGTAGTTGACAATTGTTAAAAGTTTTATTTGATCGTTCGTCAAAAAGTTGTAATTCTGTTACTCTTGTATCTTCAATGCAATTGAGTAATTAAATAGTAATTAAATTGAATGCGTTTTAATTCCCTTTTATTATTGTTTAATTTGAGTTACAATGCTATGACGTTAAATTTTATTTACACTTAAATGTATTATGCATATTGCTGGGCCAAGTGTGAGGTTGAGCGCTCTATAACCAGGTTTAAACCCCCAATGCTTTGACCCCAGCTTTATTCATATTTTGTGTTTATGTTGGTTTGTATTGTGCTGTATTGTGCTGTTTTGTACTGTTTGGGCAATCGGTCACTTGCCTTAAATAAAGGACCAACTAATTGTTTTTAATGAAAATTCAATACTGCTCCAGCAGCTGGAGTTTCACTTCTTTATATTGTTTAACAATGTAGCCGATTTCTTTATTGATTCTAATGATTTTATATCACCATATCTTACTAAAATCTCTAATTACATTTTCCATCGTGGTATTTATCCAGATTCTTGGTGTAAAGGTGCAATCATACCTTTTTTTTTAAAAAGGTGACAAGAAACAGCCTTCCAATTATAGAGGAATCACACTGGTTAATATAATTTCAAAAATATTTTCATTATGTCTACGCAACAGAATAAACCGTTGGTGTAAGGGCGAAAACTTATTTAATCCTTTTCAATTTGGTTTTAGAGAACAACGTAGTTCAACCGATTGTATTTTTATCCTACATAGTATTATACAAAATGTTCTTTTGCAAATACATCAGCTATATTGTGCTTTTATTGATTATGAAAAGGCTTTTGATACAGTGATTCATGAAGCATTGTGGATAAAATTAATTGAGTATTGTCTGAGTTCCAAAATGATAAAACTGATTAAAAATATATATGCAAATGTTAAGTCATGTATAAAAAACACCCAGGATATGTCATATTCCGATTTCTTTGATGTCTCTCTTGGTATAAAACAAGGAGATCCTCTGTCACCGCTACTTTTTATTCTATTTATAAATGATATTAAAGATTGTATTAATGTACACAATTTTACAAAGGATGATTTGCATTTGCTATCTGTTTTTATGCTGTTATTTGCTGATGATATTGTACTATTTACTACTAACCCAGTAAGCCTTCAGAACCAACTTAACAATTTATACCTTTACTTTTCTAAATGGGGTCTTAAAATTAATGTTAATAAAACGAAAATATGCATATTTGAAAAACGAAAAAGCAGATTCAACTACACATGGTCAATAAATAACGAGTGCCTTGAAATTGTCGACAGTTTTGTATATCTGGGTATACAATTCCTCTACACAGGACATATGTCTAATACTGTAAAGATATTAAATGAACAGGCACTTAGAGCATATCATTATCTTATATCAATCTTTAGTCGTGTAAAACTAGATGTCAAAATCAAACTAGCTCTATTCGATTCGTTAGTAGCACCAATCATATTGTATTATTCTGAAGTCTTGGGAATTTATGATAACTCTGATATAGATAAATTACATTTTAAATTCTGTAAAAATATTCTTTGTGTAAAACAATCTACTTCTAAATGTGCTGTTCTTAGTGAAATGGGTCGATTCCCTCTAGCAGTTCTATGTAAAAGAGCTTTGCGTTATTGGATGAAAATTGTTAATAACCAACATTCTTTATTATACAACGTCTTTATGGAACAAATGAATGTTTTAACCAATTTCAATTGTACGAAAAATAGTTTATGGTGTCACGCTTTGTTGGCAACGTTAGAAAACCTTGGCTTGGGTTATATGTTTTATACAACTGATTTCACGTGCGATATTACTGACATGATAAACCAAAGAATTAAAGACCAATTTGTTCAAGAGTGGAGCGATACTTTAGCCTCACAGTCCAAAATGGAACTCTACTTTAAGTTTAAAAAAAGCTTCGAATATGAAAAATATCTTGATTGTATATCTAATGAAAAGTCAAGAATCCAAATGAGCCAATTTCGATTAAGTTCTCATTGTCTAGAAATAGAAGTTGGTAGATATAGTAGGTTGTCACGAATAGAATGCAAGTGTAAACTCTGTAACCAGAATGTTTGTGAATCCGAATATCACTTTTTATTATGTTGTCCATTATATAACGATTTACGCATAAAATATAATATCCGGACATCATGGCCTACCATAAATAAATACATATCAATGATGTCTTGTACTAATGTTTCAAAACTCAAAAACATTGCAAATTTTTTGGTCGAAGCGTTCAAACTTAGAGGCGAGACTTTAAATAGTCTAGCTGTAGTATAATTACAAATTACATGTTAACAAACATAATTGTTTCTGGCAGTCACACATATTAGTTGTTATGATTGTAACAAACATAAATGTATTTGGTAGTATAATTACATGCTAACAAACATAATTGCATGTGGTCGTCACACATATTAGTTGCTATGATTGTAACAAACATAATTGTATTTGGTAGTCACACATATTAGTTGTTATGATTGTTACATTTGCTCATCTTTAAATTTGTAATATTGTACAATTCCCTGTCTTCGCCATATTTCGCTTGTATATATGTTCCTGGCCAAAGGCAGAATGCCGGATTGCCAATAAACTTTGAAACTTGAAACTTTGAATGTTCTTAATTTCTTCAGATGGAATAAGATTATGTTATACTAGTATGTACTTAAATATGTTGGTTTTTTAGATCATTATGTTGAGAAATATGACGTCATCGCATTTGAAACCAAGCGCGGGATTGTCTTCCGGTATAACTGAATACATTTTACTATTACTGACAAAATGTTGGTAATTTGAAATTGATATTGCGCGTGTGTTGTGTGGCTAAAGATCGACGTACATAACAAAGGTTTGTAATTTGGCCTTTTTAAAACCTTATTGTGGCTTCTTCCTGCCCTGCAGACGATCTTAATCTAAAAATATGATTATAGGTTCTTTAAGATTTTTAATAAAGACGAGATGTAGTTAATACTCGTTTTGGTTACATTTTATCGTGCCCCAGCAAGTGCTCTGGTCTACTAATGACTATTAAGTAGTTAACGAGTATTTAATTAAATTAAATTCTTTTAATTGGCATTTCTCTAAAATGTAATGCTATGAGATTAATATGTAGTAACACCAAAATGTGTAATTAATAAAGCTGGTCCGAATGTAAGCTTTAGTTATCCATAAAACCGGTAAAATTACCAATGCTATTGCGTTGACAATGCCGATGTGGCGATCCCAGATTTGTTTACGTTTGTGCGTTTGTTACCACTCAAATTAAAACGGAAAACTCTTCATTTAAAGAAAACATTACGACGTCAAGTAAGCTACATTATGAGAATTTTATAAGTTGCCTTTTTAGTTTAGTGGCTCGCGATAAATGTAGTAGTTTCCGAAAATATCAAAGACAAGTTTGGGGCTTACATCAACTCAATACGGAAATGTAAGGTTTCGTTACAATTACGCTGCCAAGCACACACATTTATTTTGATACTCATTCCTTTCTTTAATTGGTCCTTGTAAAGACGTGCATAGATTATAGATACGAAAATTGTCAGTAACCATTATGGCTTCCGAACGTAAGTTCTAGACGCTAAAAAAACGCCTTAAGGTGATTAGTATGCTTAGCACAAAGGACACAGTTGTCAAAGAGGGATGTTACAAAACTCAAACATTCTTAATCGTAAACATGTATATGTTTGTTGAAATAAATAATAACAACATAGGGAAACTAACGTAATAAATATAAAAACGAAACAGTTTTTTTCAATACTTTATTACATTATACATGCAATAGTATTCAAACATTTAAACAATAGAGCACATACATAGATAAGGTACCTGTTAAGAGCCCACTTGTATATTTTGCGAAGTTGCATTCGATCCTATGAATAAAGGCAACCTATGAACACAGACCACAACAACCACATCCATTGGTCTTTTAACACCGTACGTATTCTTGAATAAATTGTTTTTATAATCAGATTAATTCTTGAAAATGCTTCATATGATTTCAAAATGATTTATTTGCCATATTCTTACTTGTAAAGACCCATTCGAAACGTTTTCCTTTATACTTGACTCATACTTGTTTGTCAAAATATTGGTTAATATGTATAAAAATTATTTGTGCTATATTGAAACTGTTGTTTAATGAACCATAAGCAGTTATTTGGTGAATTGTGGTAAATATAGACTTTATATTCACTTCGTTATCTAACTAATAAATATCATACTTATAACCTTGATTGTATAACTTTTTACATCAAAACATGTTTTAATATTCTGTGTATGAAAGTAATAAAATACAATCTAATCCATACATGTTGAATTGCCTACAACTAACGTCATCGTTCCTTGACAAGGTTACTATAAATGTACTTCATTATTGTTTTCATATAGATAGCTAAACAACAAATACACTTTCGCATGCCGTTTTGATGTTACAACTGACGTTTATGTAAAATTTATAATTCCCAATTATGTAATTATAAAATGATATTGTTAATATGAACACAATATACTTTTAAATATGAGAGAAGTAAAAGTAAAATGATTTATCTTATCATATTTCCCATTCAATATATTTATTTAAACCTTCTTGACACATGAGCATGCTATTTGCTGTAAATTGTTTAAATGCCACTTTACTGATTCTATTTTTATACAAATGGGTATGAACTACATCTGGCAGTAGGTAAAAGCTTTATTCACCGCAGATAATCATAGATCTAACAATTCGAAATGAAAATTGAAACATTGTATACTTCAAAAGTAAATAAAAGAGGAAGTGTTTTAATATGTGCGAACACTATTCACACAATTTTTTATCATTCTTATACACGAGGTGGAATGATTGCGACCATAACGCTCGTGTTATGTGCGTTAAATGTCACAATGCAGCTTCCGTTTTGGTGGCAATTTAAAATCGAAGCGCTGAACGCACTGAAGTTCTTCGCTATTGCATAATCTTAAACGCAACCCAGTCTTCAAAATTATGTTAAAGCTTTTTATATCGCAAGTTTGAAATGAACACATCCCATTCAAATTTCTAAAGAGTGTGTCTTAAAGCACAGGTCGAGATGTATGTTCACTGTTTATCGTTATATTTATGTTATAGAGATAACTTAGACAAAATAACAACAATATGTCTCTTTTTCGCAATTGGTTGCTGCACTGGCAACAATCTTTAGAACTGCGGTTGCCTTGCTAAAGAATAACAAGCCTAGAATCATGTACATGTTGTGTTATCTATATCTAATACTTTATTTATTTTCTTTTAGTTATTGAGCAACAATTTTGCCAATATGAAAGACTTTTAATGCATCATGTCTTGTTGTGAGCTTTGATAAATCTCCTGATTTTGGTGTTCATTTCGTACAATATGGAATTGTTTCGAAAGATTTTGGTACGAAAATCCAACTGTATTGCATGTTATGGTTAATAAATACTAATTGCACTCAATTGAAATAAATGTTTACTGTGCTATACAAACAAATCATTGATACTTAATTCGAAACATTCCAATATAAATACATATAATATATGATAGCCACAATCAAATAGCTCCTCAAATGCAAATAGCTGCACAAATGCAAATGATCCAATACGAACCTTTGCGATTTGTACTGTATACACGTCGAGTCTTTGGATTTTTTCTCCCAGTAAAGACATTTCAAAACTGTCATGAACAATCAAGCGTGTGCACTTTAATTGCAAATCTTTTCATGTAACATTTCCACCCTAATAAGATTATCTTCGGAGTGTACGTGAAAAAGTAGACTAAAACGTTCGAAGAATAGTGGCAACAATAACAAGACAAGAGAAAATTAGAATTTTCTGTCAAAATTAAAGAAATCAATGTTTTAGAAGTATAATTTTACCAATAAAACATTTATACATTTATTAACAAAAAACATAACAAATTTCTCGTTTAATATTGTAGCAATGTAAAAATAAAACGAATCCTTAACACTTATTCACTTAATAGTTTGCTGGTTAACATACACTTTTCACTGTTCATACAGTTGTGATGTTTGTTTTCCCAAAAATTAACATATCAACATTGTCCGGGTCCAGGCAAGCCCTATGAGCAATGACGAGGTCTCCTGTTGTGGAGAAGAATCTCTCACTGGGCACTGAGGCTCCTTGCATCACAAGATAGCATTTAAACTTAGTAAATGACGAAATATGCTTCCAAAACAATACATTATGCAGGAACACAATTTGACAGGTCGCGAAATTACGCAAAATTTACCTGAATTACATTCTAGTCACACTGGATCCACTAATGTTGTTTTTAATACAACTCAGATAGACAATAAGGATTGAAAACTTACTGCCGATATGAATTAAATTTGAAATGTGTAAATACTCCATGATTTCGAATGAGTTTTGCTTTCGGCGCTCATTACGTAATGTCTCGAATGATCTGCTATTTGTTGTTGTTTAGAGTTTATTTTCAGGTCCATGCGCGCCCCTTCACGGGGTAATTTTCGCTGGACCTGCCCCCGTGACCTTTCAGGGGAAAAAACTTAATTTTGAGCCAAAGTAGGTCAAATGTACTCCGGCTTCCCGGGTATTTGCCAAAGATATAATTTAGATCCAAATAGACCAGTGCACGGTGGTCAATGAGACCTTAATGTTCACTGGTAGACAAGTTCAAGACAAATTCATGTCTGAACGCAGCTCCGCAAAGGGAGTGCAGCACACAGCTCTGCCTTTATGGCCACTTTCGTCGTCACCGGCCGTCGTCTTCATCCCCGAGACGGTTTCCCCAGTGCGTTGAGCGCACCGAATACCGCCGCCCCGGGGTCCCTCTCTAAGGCCACCCCTCGATGTTCTGGTGCCTCCCAACACCAGGTCCGCCCCGTATGACCTCCACACTGGTACTCCCGCTGTTCCCGTCCCTCTTCAGACGGGACCTCTGGCAGGTCCGGGCCAGCGAACTTTCGACGATAATCAGCCGTCGACAAGACCGCTGCATCTTGGAGAAGACAGCCAAACTAGCAGTGTAGAAGCCGTCCGGCTCAAGGGTGGCTGACTCAGCTTGATTAGCAAAGCCACCCGCAGAAGTCCCCCTCTATAAGGAAATATGTACAGGTGAGATAATCTTCTGCGGGTGACTCTCGCTTCGGTCGCGACGCGCACGCTCCAGCTGCTGACCGAGGATCTGCTATTTGACTGTCACACGTTAATAAATATTGACTATTATACGCATTGTTTCTCTTTTAAATAGAACCAACCAGTCTGTATAAAAAACAATACTCGTGAAAACAGCGCTAGGTTACATACAACTATGAAAATAAATATTCGGAACCGAAATTTCCAGGGGTGGATCCGTACCCGCGAATCTGAGGTTGGATCCGATATCATCGGATATTTCGGGTACCCTGTTGCAGCCCTAGCTTAGAAGAGACTTCTATTGTTCGAAAAATACCATAAAAGCGCAAAGTGCGGACTACACAGGCTAATTTGGTACGATATTTTACGCACATATATTCAGCAACATTTTCACAGAGCGATGTTAATATGAAAACATTTTAGAAGCCTCATGCTAAGTAGTATATACTCGTTTATATCGAACACGTAGATTTGCAACAAAACATTGTAAACAACCATTTAAATACAGAATTTATTTTCCAAAACCTAAAAGAGAATCATAATATTTCAACGGAGATCGCATACAAACCAAGCAATGGGAAGGCAAACTGTACAGTGTAAGCATTTCACATCAGTTTGAGAGATTGTATATGAAACCTCGTTCTGGGATTAATGCATGTGCGTAAATCGTCGTCACAGATAAGCCTGTGTAGTCCGCACAGGCTAGTGTGGGATGAAACATTCCGCTTTTAAAGAATTTTTCGTTTCTAGGAAGTCTCTTATAAACGAAAATCTAATTTAGGTATTAAGTGTTGTCCTTGACTAGCCTGTGCGGACTGCTCAAGCTAATCTGGGACGACACTTTGCGCACATGCATTCAGCTAAGTTTTTCCAGAACGATGCTTATTTTTATTGCATAAGTTGCCATTAAAGTAGACTGAGTGTAATTCCATATGAGAATTACTTAAAAAGCATACATTTGAAAAATATTAATAATTTTCATAATTCAATTTTTTCCTCTATATATATAGGATCTGGCACGAGTTGTCATATCATACCATATTTTATTAAACAAGTTAAGGAATTTTATTAGTAAGCGAGCCTTTGGCGAGCTTACTAACGAATTTACTGGACGAGTTTAATAAAATATGGTATGCTATGACAACGAGTGTCAGATAGTTTTTACACATGCTCAAACCAAGTTTCCTGAAGATTAAACTGTTAATGTAGCTAAAAGTTATCAGTGGGCGAATAAAAACGAAGATATAAAGAAGGCGATCACTAAAGCTGTCGAGTTGTGCTCACGCGAACATGGTTTGTAACGAATCAGTTAAATACTTTAATAGTTATGCTAACATGCATACCGTTTCGTAAATATTTAGAGTGGATAATCACATTTTGAAAAAGGACTTCAGTATGTCGAGTTGTGCATGAATTGTTTCTATCAGAGCCTCGTTCTTGAAATACAGGGCTTAATGTTTGAACTTTATGCGTAAAGTGTCTTCCCAAATAAGCCCGTGCTGCCATACACATGAAATAATAGGCTAGGTCTGCGAGACGTTCGCTAGCATATTCAATTTTTAGAAACTGGAACTAAAAGCGATATCGATTTTAAGGGTAAGGTAGATTTACTTGCTTCGATAAAGTTGTTATGGATACATGTCAAGAAAATGTCCAACTAGAAAATAAATTAATTCTTTGATACATCAAGCTACAATAATAATATGCCACTTGTAATGCACACTTATGTCAAATCGCAGTCGATTCGCGCCATCCTTTATTGATATATCGTACTATATCAATAAATTGTAATTAACTCTATTTTTAGGAAGTTGTTATAACAGTTAATAATTTAATACACTTTAGACATATTTTATTTCCAAAAGCATGACATTGTTACAAATGTATGCATTTGGCCCATTCATAGATAATGGAAAAAGGATTAGACCTAAAGTTCAACAATATTATCGAGAGTTTTTCCCTTACAATAGATTGAACATATTAAGACGGTGACAGACATATATACATGGAAATGATCCCATTTACAAAGTCGTCCGTTAACATATGGCGCACCAGGCAGCCACGGCACATTGGCTTATCTCCCTCACAGGTACCCATTTATACACCTGGGTGGAGAGGAGCAGATGTGGGACAAATTTCTTGCTCAAGGAAATTACAGCGGTAAGGGCGGGATTCGAACCTGGGACCTCTCGATCCCTACGCCAGCGTCCTACCATTAGACCACTGCTCCCACCCATTATTTCCTATTTGCTTATCAAAACACTCCTCGTATGTACGTGATATTGTCTGTATAACTAAGATCAATTTGATAGGATTGTCACATACAGAGTATTTATTCCAAATGATATCATGTGCTTCAGTCAAGACCTTTTTTTCGTACAAAATAACGATATATCATCTTTTATAGTCTTTTATATGAAACTACTTTAACGCAGTTTAAATGTAATAATTGGTAATTGGATATCGTTTCAGTAGCAAATAAAACACCACACCTTTATTAGAGTGCTAAAGGAAACAGCGGAAAACAAGCTCAACTTATTCAGACAACATCTAACTGCGTACAGTAATAAAGGATTGTCTTCTGATTGTTCGGAGTGGTATAAAGACGTCAACATTCGACCCGTTTTTATTTGCCTCTAAACTGAAGAAAAGTAACTTTTTCGTTACAATTTTATTGAAACAAAATATAAATAATTGTATCCCCACATATTTTTATTTAAAAACAAAGACAAATTATACAAATTAAATGTGTAACACGAGCCAGACAGAAGATTGTAATAAGATAAAACGCTGTGGTAATACTCCAATACTCAGATCGTTTTTACACATGCTCAAACCAAGTTTCCTGAAGATTAAACTGTTAATGTAGCTAAAAGTTATCAGTGGGCGAATAAAAACGAAGATATAAAGAAGGCGATCACTAAAGCTGTCGAGTTGTGCTCACGTGAACATGGTTTGTAACGAATCAGTTAAATACTTTAATAGTTATGCTAACATGCATACCGTTTCGTAAATATTTAGAGTGGATAATCACATTTTGAAAAAGGACTTCAGTATGTCGAGTTTTGCATGAATTGTTTCTATCAGAGCCTCGTTCTTGAAATACAGGGCTTAATGTTTGAATTTTATGCGTAAAGTGTCTTCCCAAATAAGCCCGTGCTGCCATACACATGAAATAATAGGCTAGGTCTGCGAGACGTTCGCTAGCATATTCAATTTTTAGAAACTGGAACTAAAAGCGATATCGATTTTAAGGGTAAGGTAGATTTACATGCTTCGATAAAGTTGTTATGGATACATGTCAAGAAAATGTCCAAGTAGAAAATAAATTAATTCTTTGATACATCAAGCTACAATAATAATATGCCACTTTTAATGCACACTTATGTCAAATCGCAGTCGATTCGCGCCATCCTTTATTGATATATCGTACTATATCAATAAATTGTAATTAACTCTATTTTTAGGAAGTTGTTATAACAGTTAATAATTTAATACACTTTAGACATATTTTATTTCCAAAAGCATGACATTGTTACAAATGTATGCATTTGGCCCATTCATAGATAATGGAAAAAGGATTAGACCTAAAGTTCAACAATATTATCGAGAGTTTTTCCCTTACAATAGATTGAACATATTAAGACGGTGACAGACATATATACATGGAAATGATCCCATTTACAAAGTATACAGTAAAGAACACAAATGCTTAACATATATTGATTTCATTCTTAATATTATAATACTTGTGTTAATTTTTATAATAATAGTAATAATAACACTAGTAAAAGAAATGTTACGCGTACTTTATGCTACGTAATCGATGCAAACATTATTTCCTATTTGCTTATCAAAACACTCCTCGTATGTACGTGATATTGTCTGTATAACTAAGATCAATTTGATAGGATTGTCACATACAGTGTATTTATTCCAAATGATATCATGTGCTTCAGTCAAGACCTTTTTTTTCGTACAAAATAACGATATATCATCTTTTATAGTCTTTTATATGAAACTACTTTAACGCAGTTTAAATGAAATAATTGGTAATTGGATATCGTTTCAGTAGCAAATAAAACACCACACCTTTATTAGAGTGCTAAAGGAAACAGCGGAAAACAAGCTCAACTTATTCAGACAACATCTAACTGCGTACAGTAATAAAGGATTGTCTTCTGATTGTTCGGAGTGGTATAAAGACGTCAACATTCGACCCGTTTTTATTTGCCTCTAAACTGAAGAAAAGTAACTTTTTCGTTACAATTTTATTGAAACAAAATATAAATAATTGTATCCCCACATATTTTTATTTAAAAACAAAGACAAATTATACAAATTAAATGTGTATCACGAGCCAGACAGAAGATTGTAATAAGATAAAACGCTGTGGTAATACTCCGATACTTATTCATACACACAGTTGTGTATTTGTCTTTAGTAACGAACAATTCAGTCAGTTAAAATGAAAGAAAAATGTCAGGTCATTTACTTGTAATATGCTACAAGAAAATGTCAATATACCAGAAATAACTCAATAAGTTTTCTTACTAATAATTATGAAATTGCGTTACATTTTACGAAAGTGTTACATAAACTTTAGCGGTTGAATGCACCAAAGACGCTAACCTGAGGCACATGTTATGTTTTTTAGTTCAATATCAGTAAACAGTTCTTACATAATCTATTTTGGTTGTCGTTTGGTTACACAAATCATTGAACAATTCACATTGTTTATTTTAATCTACAAAAGCACACACATTTTCGCGCATGCTTGAGGGCCATTTTAACTATTGTTTACTAAGGCCTATTTATCAAAGCTGTTCACGGAGGGATCCGCTGTTTTTATGATAACAAATAGCATACAACTATGACTTCCGTTATATGACGGACAACCTTATAGAATTTTAATTAGATTAACGAAGTTTAAAGGAAATAACAACGGTTCGCGATTTCTACGGGCACTCGTATTCTATCTAATTTAATATTTTTTGCTCGATGCAATCTTATTATCTACTTGAATATTTGTTAAAATATTATAAAACCTGTAATTTATTATTTATGTATTGTAATTTATATTCCAATGAGCTTTATAAAACACATATCATGTTACCGTCCGTCAGTCTTGTATTTAAGGCAATTACCTATTAATACATCCAACCCCCTACAAAGGATTAAAATCAACCCATGGGATCCGCCCTTGTAAGGCGTTTGGATATGAAACATTTTAAACGCCGGTTAAAATTTAAGCCGCTCCGAGTCAACTGGTGTCGAAATATATCTTTTTCAAACATTCCTACGACAGTTATTGACCCTACCTCTGATTAAAGATGTCGGTTATATGCCTAAGTAGGTCATTTCATTAATACTTGTTTAAAACTTAACTTTGACAAAGAGTATGTTGGTTAATCGATCGCCGGTTCATAACATTAAGATGTTGACTACCCCAAATCCACCAAAATCTTAAATAAACAAACGCTAACAAGCAAGTAATCTTAAATAAAGGCCTACCTAACCTACATGACAAAAGCATGCCTAATGGTATGTAAACCCTCTACGTTGTCTAAAATCTTGCCTTCTAGCCTGCTTACCTGCTTGAATACAGATTGAAATGTTTGAAATATGGCCACAGAATATCATTTGAGTGTTGTTTGTGAAGGCCTCTTTTTAATTTTTAAGGTGCGATGAATTTATTTAATATTTAAATTGTACAAACAATAACAAAATGTCTGACGCTTATTTGAATCATAACCATTGTTAAACATAACAACACATTTATTGATTCGGAATTTGACACAGTAACATACTATTCTTTTAGAACCGGGTTGAATACATATAATGCACGGCAAATTATATGTGATTTAAATGATAAATGGTACATCATTATAATAATAAAATGTCAATGAATTTGATAATGTAAGCTGTATTCAGTGTACTGGTAATTTTTGACTTTTGATTAAAGTAACCAATCTTATTAATACATTTTGTGTATGATATCTTTACTCTAACTTAACCGTTAAACAGCTCCATAATAAGTCTTTGACTCATGTTATGTGTTTGGTTTAAACACGATTTATTTAATTCATTGAAAGTTCATATAAGCAATACAATGCAAACATACATATTATTTTCGAACAACATACTAGGTAGCTAGAATTGCAGTATTGCTTAACTTGAAGGCTGTAAAATACAATCGGACAGAATTGAGAAGAAAGCTCGAGGCTTAAACTATGTCTCTATTCTGTCAGTTAGAAGCGCTGCTGTTATGGTGTAAACAACTAAACGTATAACAACTATTTAAAGCCATGTCAAAATTACGAACAATATAGTACAGTGATAGGTAATTGTATACCGTTAGAAATGGAAAAATAATATAAGTTATAATACAAATAGTAAAACAGAGTAATGTAGATAGCATAAAAGCTAATGAGTTGAGAATGAACGGGAAAGAAGTGAAAGAGTAGAGTTTCAGAATAAGAGAAGTAGCGGTAAGAAAAGAAGCAGTTGCGGGACGGGGCATCGGTAGCCGAATATTGTTTGTTCCTGATATAGAGTTGGGTTAGAATGACTATCTCGGATGAGAGACTGAACATGTTTGAATATTAATGAGTTTACTTAATATGATCTGTCTTTAACATTGAAAAGAAGTAGTTGAAAAGTTATGGGTTGAAAACTGGACAGATTGTCAAAAATAATAACTATTTTTCTGTATAAATGGGGCAATTGTAGAAAAAGTGATATGTATCTTCAATCGTATTGTCAATCGTATTGACAATGTGTACTTTGTACAATGTTTTTCGCGTACAAATGCTCATTTAAACTGCCACAATGCATTCGTAAACTCGCATGTAGAACATTAGACGTCCGCTCCCCATCGTAGTAATGCTGGGGAATTCTCTTCTTATCTTTTCTAAGATTTGCTTTGAAAGCAGAGAGAGAAGGAGCCGTTCTTACCGATTCCGGTAGATTGTTCCATAAGTTTATAGTTGATAGTAGGGAAGATATTGTAAAAAGTTGTGATTTGCATTGAAAGCTGCGAATATTGTAAGAATTACGAAGAGGATAAGCCGATCTTTCACCAACGCTAGAGGGGATAAGTGTGCACAAATATGGGGGTGCTATTGAATTATAGATTTTGTAGAATTGGGTAAGTTTATGTTTTGTTCTCCTATTTTTTAATGGTTCGAGAGCAGTTCTTTGCATCGGTTTTGCAAAGATGCCAAACGTGTTTCCCCGCTGATTATCCTTGCTGCTTCCTGTTGAATATTTTCAAGTTCTATTTCATCTTGTGTATTAGTGTTATCCCAGACTATGTAAGCGTATTCAAAATTTGGTCTAATAAATAATGTGTATATCGATAGAAGGGACTTTCTATCGAGCGTTAACTCAAACGTTCGCATTACATTGACTCTGTGCCATGCTTTCTTCTTGATTGATTCAATATGGTCATGCCATGAACATGCATCAGAAAAATTTAGCCTAGATGCTTGTGAGACGAAACCTCAGTAATTTGGCAGTCGTTGAGAAAAGAGGGGGATGGATTCGGCGGTTGATTTTTTTAGATATAACTAAGGATTCTGTTTCGGATGGATTAAAGGTTACCAAACACTTATCAGCCCAGGAATGAATTTTTGCGAGATCAGAGTTAAGATGATAAGCCGCATCAACAGGGTTGTCGACGATAATATATAGCGTGGTGTCGTCTGCAAATAATCGAATTGGAACGTGAATACAATGCCATTTATATATATAAGAAAGAGGAGGGGCCCTCATATAGACCCTTGAGGGACACCAGCATTTATGGGTAATTGGTCAGATTGGCAGCCGGAGATTACAACCCGCTGGCTCTTCTCATGTAGGTAGTCTTTTAACCAAGATAGAAGATTGCCCGAGATACACGTGTCTACAAGCTACGTAATCCTCCATTGACTAAAGTTACTATCAATGCACTTCATTATTGTTGTCAAATAGAAAGCTATATAACCAATACCAATGCGCATGCCTGTTTTTTGATGGTACAACCGACGTTTATGTGAAATTTATATTGCACAATTATGTAATTGCAAAATAATATTGTTACTATGAACACAATATCCTTTTTACTTCTGAAATGTTTGCATTATTTTTTTTTGTAAACCCTATATCAAATATGTTACGCGTGAATAAGGAATAAGGAACAGTTCCTTATTCTTAATTCGAATAAGGAATATAGAACTATTAAAAAGGAACCAACTTACTCTCCATAAATAAATGAGCCAATGCTATTTCCGAGGTGGCGCTAAGGACCGGATGTTTTGAAATTTCACGGATAATTATTCACGGTGAGTAGGTTTTAGATATTTTTCAACATATTTCGCAATATTAAAAAAAACTCGGGCAATGTAGTGCGATTCAGCGGAGATTTATTCATAAAAAAATGAGCATAAACATACAACCACAACCCATTTGAAAACTTTATAAGTTGCGACATTGTGGAGTTTTTGAAAGCAAATCAATGTATTGTCCTGTGTCACGAACAAAATTCCACCGATTAGTTCGCAAACGAAATCAAACGACTGCGTTCAACATATTCTACTTGCTGCACGCAAAGACACATTGACATTTTGAGACTCTATAAGATAATTTTGTATTTTTCCCAAAGAGATGGAGACAATGCCATGGCAGTGGCGCCGAAGCTGGGACGACAGGGGCGGCAGTCGCCGCCCCAATATTTTCGGCAAAAATGACATTTCGGCAAAGACTTTTTTCATGTTTTTGTTCGTTTCAATACATTACAATATATTTGAAAATATCTTTACCACGAAGCAAGGTAATCACGCTTTCGCGGTTATGACACATGAATTTCAAATTTTCAAAACGGAATTTCGGGAAAAAAATCCCGAAGAACGTTCTTTCAATCCAAAGAGGTTTTCCAGTCACACGTGGCTTCATTACGATGAGGTATATATAAACATTATACATGTAATATAATTGTTTTATTATTACTATTAAAACTAGTAAATTTAATATTATTATTATGATCATTAGCAGTATAGTAGAGATCACTTCTCCAACGTCTGTCTGTCTGTCACAAATTTTGTCATTCAGAATATGCCTGCAATAGACGTGTATACGGTCAGGCATCAGGCATAAAAACGCAACCGCATGCGCCATTTGATGATAAAATATAAAAACACATCAGGGGGAGGCCCCCAGCCCCCCCCCCACCAACGGGAGAAGGAATCCCCCCTCCCATACCAACCACCTCAGCCGCCCCAATGTAAATTTGCTTCCGACGCCCCTGCATGGAGGTGGAGCTAAGGACATGAGTTGGCACCAATGCACGATATATGAACCATCACATAAAAACACAAGATGTAAATATGTGAATATATATGTAACCAACTCAATTAAGAAGTCAATAACCTGAACAAAACATAGTGAACGATATAAATCCAAAATATGTAATATTAAATAAATCCAATAACTAAATTCTAAACAAGAAAGTGTCGATGAGAACAAAGCAGGAATAGTGAGTGTTTTATTAAAATAAATGTTCTCTGATGCCAAAGATACATCTGGCGACCTTTAAAATTGGCACACTATGAAGGAATATTGGGGAACAACAAGTCCAGGACGAAGTTAGTTCCCGTTTCTGAATGTTGGGTTGATCTAGTTCTGGTTTCGGGATGGAGTAAAAGTAAAATTGATGAAAATTACTATATAGCGTATATTGAACGTAAAGATTTGATCATAAAGATGATATCAATGACACTAGATATTTGACATATTACGGCAAAGCTATGTTAAAAAGTCATCAAAGTGGCATGCATGCACGATTGTTCCACCACCCTCGTCATCATTCCATAACAAGAGCTACAATTATCAGATAGTTCTACTTTACAAACGATGGTCAGTAGATCCTATTTGCTAGTGGTACGTGCCATTCTAGAGAAGTAAAATGGTTAAATGGTCCTATAGGCAGTACATGGGTCAATTGGTCTTATTTTCGATACGAAGAGTCACCTGTGTACATGGTGATTCACTGATCAGGGCGCCATACTGGTGAAACAGTGATCAAGTGGTCTCATTTGTGATACAATGTTCATGTTGTCGTTCTTAAGAAACAGTTACTCCTACTGGTGATACAAATCAAGATGTCCTAATAGCGATACAAAGATTAAGAAGCCCTGAAGTCGATGAAAGCTATCAACTGGTCATACATGTATCAGTTATACAATGATCATTTTCTCTGTCTGGTCAATCATTGCTCAAGTTTGATTTAAGTTGTAGATTAAAAGTTTATTTTATTAAATAAATATCCAAGAGTCTTTACTCATGGTAATGTCGCCCTTTTTGTGATACATGTTCAACGGATCTTTTTATTTATTTAATCGTATATGATATTTATAATGCATATGTAAACAGAGGGGGTAATAACGTGTTAGTTAAGATGGCGACGCCCATGCCGGGACAGTTATTTTTCGCCATTTTATACCCTTCATTACTTTTGTATAATTTTAATTGACGCTCACTTTCCAGTCATATTAATAAGCATGTGATTAGCGTTTATTTCAAATTAAAATTATCTTTATATCTCGACTTTACTGCCCGCAAATTTTCTTAGTGGAGCTTTAATTAGGTCATCTCGCTAAGAACTTTCGCAACGAGTAAAGTCGAGAAAAAAAGCGAATATCAACATGAAATAAACGATAGTAACTTTCTTGCTGATATCGCTGAAAAGTGAGCGGCATTTAAACAATAAAAACAAGTAATAAAGGGTATAAAACGACGAAAAATACCTGCCTCGGCATGAACGTCGCCATCTTGACAATCAAGCGATAATCCCCTCTGGTAAAGCAGTCACGCCGAGATTGCGTGTTGGGCGATGTTTGTCCCGTTTCGTAACAAAATTAAAATATCCCCTTAAGGTATAATTCGAATGATTCATTCTGTAACCATCTTTTAGCACGAACAACAGCTCTTTAAATATCTTCAAACACGGAAAATACCTCAAAATGTCCGAATAAATAGGTGCGGCAAGTAAGATCGTCTAGACGTTTCTCTTTTTTATCACGTAAAGACAAATAGATGCAAATATGTGCAGATCCCACTGGATGACACTGGATTTAAATTCGTTTACATCGAACATACTTTAATATCCGTTTTAACTCTAAGTTTTCGGACATTCTGAATGTCGGGACACTAAAAATTATAGTTTTTCGTACCCAAAAATTAGGACACCAAAAATTATTAAAAAATTACAGGGGTCCGAAAATTTAGAGACAACAGATTAAGGTGTAGTATTTTAGAGACACAATTAACATATTGCAGTGTCGGTTTCGGTAATGCAAGGTGTATAGCGTTCATATTATTCACTACTTATATCATTGTGTACACACCGGTCTTACTGACCTGTGTACTAACGCGAAAGGAATTGTGGGTAGCACTTATTTTACGAGTGAAAAGTGAAATCGAAAGTAGGTCAGGTAATCGTGCTTCTGATAATGGCTATTTGTCTTTATGGAGATTCAAAATCACATTTAAACATAATAAAACGTGTTTTTTTCCATTATAAACATTTTCATTCCTACGCAGAACTACTTTGGCGAAAGCCAAATTTCCCAAACCATGGGAATGTGATGCGTCTCAGTATAGAGGTGACAATAACGTAGTGACATCACCATCTATGTATAGAATTCAACTTATATCACTTGCAAAATACCACGCCGTATAGTATAAAGTATACTTATTGTATTCAACAAACTATTTAAAACAAACATACCACTTCTTTAATACGATATCAAATGCTGTTGCGTGAATCTGATGTTTATTATCTAAAAACACGGTTATTTAACAAATAAAACAAATGTATGTAATGACCCATAGCCCTCAGGTATTCATCTGCTTTTATGGCCTTAATCCGGTTGTACAAAACCATGATTTAAGGGTCACCAGATAAGCGAAAACAAGGTAAACATCTGGTAAAATAGCGCTGTTAAATATACTGTTCGAAACTTGAGAGTAATAAATTATTCCCGAAAACCCGTATGTTAAATATTTTGAGTCACTAAAATTATTTATTTTGGCTAAAAAGGGTGTTACCGAGCATTCAAAATGTCCAAAAACTTAGCGCAATTACGGTAATTTAAAGCATATATATAAATATAAATATATATATAAATACACGTTTATCCTGTTAGTATTTCGTTTATATGTGTTTGTATTATTAATGCACTCTAGTATTTTCAATGCATGAGGGTTTGATTTGAATTTACTGAAAAACAATTAAAACGTAATAATTCTTTGCCAAGTGAAACCGATACGGGACTAATTACTCTTTAATAACTGTTACTGTGTAGTTTTAGTTCAGATAAAGGTGTCAGCTGCTATGGGATTGTGTTCTGAAACGTTCTTGAAATTTCTAAGACTTTCTACATCGATCCTGTATGATTCAGCTCACGCCGGGTATGCGAATACTTCGTTGACGGATGGCACTTCACTAACAGAGAACAACAAACGCCACGCGCGAGAGGTAAGTTCCTCTGTTTTATTTAAAGTAACTTAGTTATATCATAAAGATTAGTTTTTAAGACAAGACACATGGTCGAGTTGATAAATGGTGTATCCTTTTGTATTGGTAATACACAATTTCACGGAAGAATGGTACAGTTTTGCCCAAAAAAGAGAAAATTCGATCGGAAAACAGCATAAACTGGATGAACAGTAAACATTTTAACAAAATAAAACTACTTAGAACTATTGCAAGAAATTGTTTGCTATTCCACCATGTAGAGTAATTACTGTGCTTCAAATACTGAAATTTTGATAGTATTCAATGAAATATAAACAAAGATAGTGCATGTGGTAATAGGTGGCATACATAAAGTTGCAGTGCAGGCACTTTGTTTACCGATAAAGGGCACTTCAGATTACGGAGACTTTCAACAAAGCGGGCACTCTAATAACTGAGTTTTATCTTCTACCTTAAATGCATTTATTTATATTATGGCTATTCATACGAAACATTTTGAAAATATATTTTTCAAAAATCACATTACTATTAATTTATACTATGTTTATTATAATTGCAATTTTCAAATAAGATAATATTTATTATTAAATAAATGTGTACATAATGAACTTGTTTTTTGTTGGTAACTTGAGATTCAGAGAAATGAAGATAAAAGGATAATGCGGATCAACACAATCGTGTTTAATTTTACTTATAGCAGGGCTCTAGATAACGGTAGTGAAGGGGTCTTTATGAGGCAAATACACATTTGTTCTTCATAAAATCCTATGTCGGTTGTGCTTATTTGAATCGCATCATCAAGACGATACTTACGCGTAGCAACAAAATTAAAAAGAGAATGGTACACATTCCACGCGAGCGAGAACCGTTCGCTTGTACACAATTCTTCTTCTAAACTAATGTCCAACAACGAACCGTCGGCGGCATTCATAAGCTCCGATTCACTCATCCTGTAATAAATAATTGTGTCACTTATATGCAACTTCATATGCAGCATGTGTTGTGTTTATGTTAAAAACAAAGACGGAAATGAATAACATTTTACACCACTGTCGTGTGATTAAATCGACCCCGCCGTTTCTTTTTTTGCTATTTTCGTTTACTGGCATTGAGCCAAAAAGTTCCAATAGAATTTCGGACATGCATCGCTGCTGATATTAATCTCCGAGAGGCAGTTGAAGCAGAGTGATTATTCATGATATGCTATCTAATATATAAGTAAATAGCCTTAGTACCTTCATTTGGACATAAAGATAAATGCTTTAGATCAACCGTTTAGAACGTAATTAAAAATATATGGTCATATAGATTTTACACATTAGACATATCCAATTTGTTTAACATTTATCTTTCACATTTATACCAAATCATAATCACATTTCAAATGGATAAGAACATGCTTCGGTAATTCGTTTTTTATTTGCGTACTAAGTACATACATTTTTATTTATTGCCTGCTTACTTTAACAGTATTCCGCAGCGAATTCTGCATTTTTGATTCACAAAAACGAGTGTGTTATATCTGGAAAAAAAGTGTCTAGATGTCGGGAAACGAAGTACCATTGTTTTTTTAGATGATCGGTAACGTAGTGCAGATGAAAAATGTGCATGCGACTCTTAAAACATTTGAATTTTCTCAAATACATTAGTAAACTAAAATGTAACATGTTGTAACATTACTGGATATATTGATCTTTTATTTCGAATAGTAAGCACGTTCTTGATTTATTTCCAAGTATGTTTATTTTGTTAAAATATGTACTGATCATTCAATTCATGCTGATTATCGATGGAATTTTATCGTTTTTTTTATAATTCACCGTTTTTTCCGCGTATTTCTTTCTTCGCAATACGAAGTGCTATACCATTAATCACCCAAACAATGTTCTGTGTCTAAAAACCAAATAAACAGAACATAAATACAAAAAAGCTGAAAAACTCACCTCTCGCGCGTGGCTTTTGTTGTTCTCTGTTAGTGAAGTGCCATCCGTCAACGAAGTATTCGCATACCCGGCGTGCAGCTATATAATTTATAGTTTTCATCGGAAAAGGATCTGAGAGAAATCTGCTTCATAAAAATATCACCATCCATCCATCAGTTCATTTATTAATCAATCCATCCATTAGTCCAACCGTGCATATATATATATATATATATATATATATATATATATATATATATATATATATATATATATATATATATTTATATATATATATTTATATATATATATATAAATATATATGACATATTGATAGTATTTAAGTGACTTGGCCACGCGCCCAACACCTGTGTGCGTAGCGTGATTTTTTTGTTTTTTCTATATTTTTTTATTATTTACAAAATATACAATATATATCATACGAAGATACATTTATATATACAAGATGGCCTGAAAGACCCAAAGTCGCTCACCTGAGATAACAATATATTATTGGGACAAATCTTCTGACCAAATGTCATGAAGATCGGAAAATAAATGTGGCCTCTAGAGTGTTTACTAGGTTTTAATATAGCCATATAAGGAAAAATGCCCCGCCCCCTGGCAGCCATGTTTTTCAACCAACCGGCATCATTTTTCATCTCGTCCAAGATATTATCGGGATGAATCTTCTGACCAAGTTTCATGAAGATCGGACAGTAAACGTGGCCTCTAGAGTGTTAACAAGATTTTTCTATAGCCATATAAGGAAAAATGCCCCGCCCCTTGGAAGCCATGTTTTTCAAGCAAACATAATTATTTTCAAACTCATCCAAAATATCATTAAAACCAATCTTCATACCAAATTTCATGAAGATTGGACAATGAATGTGGCCTCGAGAGTGTTAACAAGGTTTTACTTTAGCCATATATAGCCATATTAGGAAAAATGCCCCGCTGCTGGCCATGTTTTTAAAGCAGCCAAAACCATTTTCGAACTCATCCAAGATATCATTGGGGCAAATCTTCTGACCAAGTTTCATGATGATCGGAAAATAAATGTGACCTCTAGAATGTTAACAAAGTTTTACTATAGCCATATTAGGAAAAATGCCCCGTCCCCGTGGTGGCCATGTTTTTCAACCAACCGGCATCATTTTCGAACTCGTCCAAGATATTATTGGGATGAATCTTCTGACCAAGTTTCATGAAGATCGGACTATAAATGTGGCCTCTAAAGTGTTAACAAGATTTTACTATAGCCATATATAGCCATATAAGGAAAAATGCCCCGCCCCTTGGCAGCCATGTTTTTCAAGCAAACGTAATCATTTTCGAACTCATCCAAGATATCAATAAGAAAAATCTTCTGACCATATTTCATGAAGATTGGAAATAAATGTGGCCTCTAGAGTGTTAACAAGATTTTACAAAAGCCATATATAGCCGTTTTAGGAAAAATGCCCCGCCCCCTGATGGCCATGTTTTTTAAGAAACCAAAACTATTATCGAACTCATCCAAGATATCATTGGGACAAATTTCCTGACCAAGTTTCATGAAGATCGGAAAATAAATGTGGCCTCTAGAGTGTTAACAAGGTTTTATTATAGCCATATAAGGAAAAATGCCCCGCCCCCTGGCGGCCATGTTTTTCAACCAACCGGCATCATTTTCGAACTCGTCCAAGATATTATTAGGATAAATCTTCTGACCAAGTTTTATGAAGATTGGACAATAAATGTGGCCTCTAGAGTGTTAACAAGATTTTACTATAGCCATATATAGACATATAAGGAAAAATGCCCCGACCCTTGGCAGCCATGTTTTTCAAGCAAAGGTTACCATTTTTGAACTCATCCAGGATATCATTGGGACAAATCTTCTGAGCAAGTTTCAATAAGATCGGAAAATAAATGTGGCATCTAGAGTGTAAACAAGGTTTTACTATAGCCATATGAGGAAAAATGCCCCGCCCTCTGGCGGCCATGTTTTTCAACCAACCGGCATTATTTTCGAACTCGTCCAAGATATTATTGGGATGAATCTTCTGACCAAGTTTCATGAAGATCAGACAATAAATGTGGCCTCTAGAGTGTTAACAAGATTTTACTATAGCCATATATAGCCATATAATGAAAAATGCACCGCCCCTTGGCAGCCATGTTTTTCAAGCAAACGTAACCATTTTCGAACTCATCCAAGATATCATTGAGACCAATATTCTGACCAAATTTCATGATGTGGCCTGTAGAGGGTTAACAAGGCAAATGTTGACGCCGCACAACGGACGACCGACAACAGGCGATCACAAAAGCTCACCATGAGCACGTTGTGCTCAGGTGAGCTAAAATATATAATTGTGTATGGTTTCGTAGCAACACATTATATAATGTGATCACATCATGCGTAAATATTTAGATTGTTCAATACTTTCCTATTATTGTAGTTAATGCACACGAATTTTAATTTTAACGGGTTTTACCCGGACTCGTTCATCAGTATGCAATATGTGTGTTTCGGAATGATCCCAACACTATCAATCAGTTTCAAAATGAATTTGTCAAGACTCTTTGCGAACGAAATATAGCCTGTAGCTGTTGGTGTTTTGTGCAAATAAGAAAACAGAACGAACCAATGGAAATTAAGAACGTGCAAAGTATGTAAAGTATATAATTGCGTTGATGAAATTAATAGAAAAAAAGCTTTAAAATAACACGTTTTCTTCCTTATACAAGTATGGAGCGAATGCTTTATACATTTATACTAGTAAATTTTAAATAAAAGGATGTGATTTAATGGTTTATACAAGTATAAGTAGGACACTTAATGTTTTAGAGAAAGTTTTGATATTTTGCTGGATACAATTATGTGACCGAATGCTTTATACACTAATGTGAGGAATGCTTTATACACTTATTTGAGAGAATTTTGTATATACTTTTATAATGTGAGATAATTTTTAACACACCAATGTGAGAAAATGCTTATAGACTAATGTGAGAGAATGTTTTATACAATTGTATGTGAGAATGATTCATACACTTATGAGATTGAATGCTTTATACACTAATGTGATTGAATGCTTTATACACTTATGTGATTGAATGCTTTATACACTTATGTGATTGAATGCTTTATACACTTATGTGATTGAATGCTTTATACACTCATGTGATTGAATGATTTATACACGTATGTGATTGAATGCCATTATTGCCTTAAACACTTATGTGCTTGAATGCTTTATACACTAATATGATTGAATGCTTTATACAATTATGAAATTGAATGCTTTCTACACTTATGTGAACGAATGCTCCATACACTTATGTGCCAAATGCTTGATTAAATTATTTGAGATAATTATATATATAATTATATGAGGGTATGCTTAATACACTTATTAGAGAGAATGCTGAATATAATTATGTAAAACTAGAGCTTTGTCACAGACGTGACGTATACCCCCACGTGCCGCATTGACACAGACTATTTTGCATGTTGTCTTCACAAAACAAGATAATCTAATTTATGGCGATTTTTAAGAATTATTATGCCATTATTATTTATGGCCATTTGACCTTTGAACACTAGAGTTCTTTCGCATGACACGCCGTCGAATGACTGTGAAAAAGTTAATGTACAGAGTCATTTTAAAATCTCACAATGAATCACATAGTTATGGCCCGGACAAGCTCATTTATGGCCAATTTTCACTTTTTACCTCCAAGTGTGACCTTGACCTTAGACATATCGACGTTATTCTTCCGCATGATACATTGTCCAATGATTGTGAACAAATGCACCAAGTAATTTTAAAATCTCACAATGAATGACATAGTTATGGCCCGGACAAGATCATTTATGGCCATTTTTGACCTTTGAGCTCACAGTGACCTTAACCTTGAAGATATCAACGTAATTCTTTCGCGCAACAAACCGCCAAATGATGGTTAACAAATGTGCCAATTGATTTTAAAATCTCACAATGAATGACATAGTTATTGCCCGGACAAGCTTATTTATGGCCATTTTTGACCTTTGAACTCAGTGTGTGACCTTGACCTTGGGGATATCGACGTAATTGTTTCGCGCGACACACCGGTCAATGCTGGTGAACAAATGTGCCAAATTATTTTAAAATCTCACAATGAACAACATAGTTATGGCCCGGACAAGCTCATTTATGGCCATTTTTGACCCTTGAATTTTAAGTGTGACCTTGACCGTGGAGATATCAACGTAATTCTTTCGCGCGACACACCCTCCAATGATGGTGAACAAATGTGACAAAATATTTTTAAATCACACAATGAACGACATAGTTATTGCCCGGACAAGCTCATTTATGGCCATAATGATCTTTGAACTCAAAGTGTGACCTTGGAGATATCGACGTAATTCTTTCGCGCGACACACCGTCCAATGATGGTGAACAAATTTGCCAAATGATTTTAAAATCTCACAATAAATGATAAAGTTATGGACCGGACAAGCATTTTACCTTTGAAATCCAAGTGTGACCTTGACCTTGGAGATATCGACGTATTTTTTTCACACGACACACCGTCCCATGATGGTGAACAAATGTACCAAATTATTTTAATATCTAACGATAAATGACATAGTTATGGTCCGGGCAAACTTTCGGTTTACAACATACCCGTGACCTAGTTTTTGACCCGGCATGACCTATATTCAAACTTGACCTAAACATCATCTAGATACAACTTGTGACCAAGTTTGGTGAAGATCGGATGAAATTTCGGGACAGACCGACAGACAGACCAACCGACAGACCGACCGAACGACAAAGTGACTCCTATATAGCCCCCATTACCAATGGTAATGGGGGTATAATTACCAATGGTTATGGGGGTATAATTACCAATGGTAATGGGGGTATAATAAGCTACATTATGTTGAAACTAGAAAAAAAATGCTGAACTGTGAAAGCTTGGTTGGATAAAAAGTGCCACTTTTAAAAATGTTAATAATATAAAAAATTGTTCTTTGAAGATTTTTTTCTTGAGAAACACAATGTTAACAGCTTACAAAACACAACATTGTTAAATGTGCGATGACTTGTGTGTTCTTTATATTGCATTGCACAACAGTTTGATGTGTGCTGCGTGGATGCAGTAGCGTGTATCCCCGTACATATCTTCGATGTTGTTATATTTTCAGCCTTCAGAGGCTGGTGGCGGTATTGTGTTTTTATTATTTGTTAAGAAACCTTGTTTAAGACTGTTTGGGCAATCGGTCACTTGCCTTAAATAAAGGACCAACTAATTGTTTTTAATGAAAATTCAATACTGCTCCAGCAGCTGGAGTTTTACTTCTTTATTTTGCATTGCACAACAGTTTGATGTGTGCTGCGTGAATGCAGTAGCGTGTATCCCCGTACATATCTTCGATGTTGTTATATTTTCAGCCTTCAGAGGCTGGTGGCGGTATTGTGTTTTTATTATTTTTTAAGAAACCTTGTTTAAGACTGTTTGGGCAATCGGTCACTTGCCTTAAATAAAGGACCAACTAATTGTTTGTAATGAAAATTCAATACTGCTCCAGCAGCTGGAGTTTCACTTTTTTATATTGCATTGCACAACAGTTTGATGTGTGCTGCGTGGATGCAGTAGCGTGTTTCCCCGTACATATCTTCGATGTTGTTATATTTTCAGCCTTCAGAGGCTGGTGGCGGTATTGTGTTTTTATTATTTTTTAAGAAACCTTGTTTAAGACTGTTTGGGCAATCGGTCACTTGCCTTAAATAAAGGACCAACTAATTGTTTTTAATGAAAATTCAATACTGCTCCAGCAGCTGGAGTTTCACTTCTTTTTATTGCATTGCACAACAGTTTGATGTGTGCTGCGTGGATGCAGTAGCGTGTATCCCCGTACATATCTTCGATGTTGTTATATTTTCAGCCTTCAGAGGCTGGTGGCGGTATTGTGTTTTTATTATTTTTTAAGAAACCTTGTTTAAGACTGTTTGGGCAATCGGTCACTTGCCTTAAATAAAGGACCAACTAATTGTTTTTAATGAAAATTCAATACTGCTCCAGCAGCTGGAGTTTCACTTCTTTATATTGCATTGCACAACAGTTTGATGTGTGCTGCGTGGATGCAGTAGCGTGTATCCCCGTACATATCTTCGATGTTGTTATATTTTCAGCCTTCAGAGGCTGGTGGCGGTATTGTGTTTTTATTATTTTTTAAGAAACCTTGTTTAAGACTGTTTGGGCAATCGGTCACTTGCCTTAAATAAAGGACCAACTAATTGTTTTTAATGAAAATTCAATACTGCTCCAGCAGCTCGAGTTTCACTTCTTTATATTGCATTGCACAACAGTTTGATGTGTGCTGCCTGGATGCAGTAGCGTGTATCCCCGTACATATCTTCGATGTTGTTATATTTTTAGCCTTCAGAGGCTGGTGGCGGTATTGTGTTTTTATTATTTTTTAAGAAACCTTGTTTAAGACTGTTTGGGCAATCGGTCACTTGCCTTAAATAAAGGACCAACTAATTGTTTTTAATGAAAATTAAATACTGCTCCAGCAGCTGGAGTTTCACTTCTTTATATTGTAACAAATATTGAAATGAACAAGAGCTGTCTCCTTAGGATGCTCCCGAAAAACGCTTTGATAGAAGTTATGAGCATTTTTGGAAACCTAAACGCAGATTTCAAAACCTAGACACGGACCCTTAGTTCAAGGTCAATGTCAAAGGGGTAAAAAATTGTGTGTGTAATGAGTATGGAAAGGCCTTGTCCATATACAAATGCATACTAAATATGAAGGTTACATCTGAAATGACATAGAAGTAATGAGCATTTTTCGAAACCTAAACGCAAAGTGTAACGGAAACACAGACGGACAGACAGACAGACGGACAGTGCGATCACTATATGCCCTCCTTTGGGAATATAAAAATGCCAGTATCTTAAAGAATGTTATAGTAATATATTATATAGTTTTATCAAAGTTATATAACAAATATTTAATATTTAACAGCAATGTGCACAATACCATGATATATTTGCACTCATATATTGGCATACTCACACTTGACTCGCATATCCACTAATATGGTATCTCAGCAGAGTGCTAAGTTGTCAACCCATGATACGCAACACTTGTACATGTATATCACTTAATATTAAGATACCCATTTAATCAAATAATGATTAAAATAAGACTATTGCCAAGCAATATGGTCCTCTACCGGTGAAACTCCACAATTTTCAGCAATATTTCTAGCTATTTGTTGCCATAGCAATCAGAATTCTTGACATAGGAACAAAAGGAAATCACGTGCATAATCTCCACATTGCCATCTGTCCATGGCACGTTTCAAGTTTCATGAAAAAATATGAAGAACTTTTAAAGTTATCGCAGGATCCGGAAAAGTGTGACTGACTGACTGACAGTACAATGTAATTTGTTTCATTATATGACCCCGATATCCAATGTAGATTAGTGAAAATATGTCTTCAAAATTATTTTGGAATAGCACAGCAAAGCAAATTGTTGTATGTATATATATATAATTATATAAAAACAGGCTTAATGTTACAATTAATGGGCCCAAACTTTCAAAATGTAAATTTATTTTATAAATAGACATCTTAAATGTATATACTCATTAAACGGGTGTTAAAAACTTGCTAATAGATAGTATCAGGTTACAAATATGTATATTCAACAAGGTGAATGTCTTACATACATGTAATACCAAAATACCTGGCATAATTGAGGTGTCTGATATAATGTTTTATATCCTGTCAACAGGGTTTATATCAGTAAATGTTTGAAGGTAGGTCATATAACGTGAAATAAAAAATTATTTGATACCAAGATGTGATATATTTTTGACCAAAAAAGCACAAACAAAAACAAACAACAATTTACAAATATTGAGAGCATGTACTCGTGACGTATAGATTAAAACGTCAAACGCTTCACAAATCAGACCGCTAAAATCCAGCAACATAGCGATTATTATTCATTATTTATTTTAAAAATGGGAAGATATGATAAACAGAAAAACAGGTTATTGCCCGAAGGTTATGTAATATATCAGGTGACCAAGCCTTGCCATTCTTTTAATGTAAGCTCCGACTGATAACATTTCACATCGATAGGGCATTTACCTGTTATTCTGTATATAATCTTTAATAACAAGGTCAATGTCTTAATCAGGAAACACAAGGAACAAAACTCTATATTCATTGAGTTTGTTTTCTAACATTCCAGTTGTCCTAAGCTCACAACCTTACTACTGTTCCTTGTGTAAACAACATGATCATAAGGTACAATTTAAATCAACTGACACTCTTAAAGTTATGATTTTGTTTGTTGTAAGTATTACTGGCAAATCAGTTCAGAATTCTCAATAAACAAACTGTTATCATATCGTCACCTTAGCGCAAAACAGTGATACGTGACATTTTTTTCAAAAATCACTTTTTTGCATAAAATGATCTTAAATGATGCCATACATGTCCTAAATAAATATCAGAATGGTATTCCAGTTTAAATGGTACTTTTGAAGAAAATGTCATACTGTATTATTTACACACATAATTCTGTTTGGTGCACTTATCTACTTACTGCGCCAATGCTATTTTCATTTAAACTGCTTTGCATTGTGCAAGAAAGTCTCAAGTGCACTTGGTTACTTGTTGCAACAAAATAGTGTTGATTTCCAGCAAAGTTATTTGGTGCAATATAGTGATAAGTGTTATATATCAAGGCCAAATGATGGCAGAACAACAACAATGCGACATTGAAAACGGTCTGTATTAATAAATTAATTCGCAAATTGAGAGCGAATTTATAAACTAAGAAATAAAAAGTAAAAGGCGTCATGACAACGCAAATTTTAAGAATTGTTTTAAAGAATTTAACGTTGTTAGGTGTTAAAAGAAGAATAATAATAATAAATTATGCACGGATAAATCTTGCAGGTATCATAATCAATACAATTTTGCATTAATCGTTTTTTTTTTCCATAAATATCGGTGAATTGAGAATAAATTAAATAAATAAATAAGTATTTAAGTTTTACATTATTTTATGAGTTATGGAAATAATGAAATAAGAGGCGAACACATAATAGAGAGTATTTAAAGAATTGTATATATTTTTTGTTTTGTTAGAATATAGAATTATGTACGGACGCATTTTTATGCATACAAATAAATACATTTTAAATTGTTGATATTTTTGCAAATTTTCATTCAATAAGAATGTATGAGGAAATGAGAAAATTAGAAGAATGTTACATTAATTTTGACATTATAGGAATACATATATTAGAGGCGTCTACATAATAAAGGATTTTTGAAGAATTTTTAATATTTTAATATTATAATATTGGAAATTAGAAAGTTGGATTATACCATAGAGAGTATCCAAATTTTACGACATTTTATGTACAATATGTACTAGGGATCTGCACATAAATAGACACATAAATCAGAATATTTGAATATTACTGTATTATTAAAATATATTAAGTATATAATTTAAAAAAATGCTTAAGGCAAAAATAGTTTCTAAAAATTTTCTGGTTGCACGTATGTAAAATGTCAATATATCAGCTGTTACGTATTTTTTTTAGAAAGTGTTTCGATATTAAAGTGATATTATGGGCATTTTTCACTGTTGAATTGAGCTAAAAAGAATAAACAGGTCAAAGGAGTTAGTTAAAATGTGGTTACTGACAAATTATTTGCAATTCATCTTGCTACCAGTTGTTTATAAAAAATATATTTTATAGTCGATATTCTTACGTGACTCACCCAGTCCTCTAAGCCGAAATGATCCGTAAAACAAAATTGTGTCGTTGTGTCGTATGAACGAATCTGCACTAAAACTAAATTTAAGTTCACATCGTAAATGCATGATCACTTGTCAAACGAAAGTACGGTTCATATTCAAATGCATTTTGTTCTCTTTCCGGGATATTGTTTTAGTATGTTGATGCTGCAATAACAAATATAAGTGTGTATGAAGTAGAAAGACCAAAAATAAACAACGGTTGCGATAGACACCTAAAAACTGTTTGATGCCCATAATATCACTTTAATTGGTGTAATAAAGGTTGTATTTACTAAGACGTTCTAGTAAGTTGTCATGACGATATTTAATAATACCGAAAGGGGATTTTATAAATATTTGCCATGATTTTGAACAACTGATGCTTGTATCACCACAACACAGATGAAAGATCGAGATTTTAAGACCACACCAATGAAGAGCGACATCGCGAAACAATGCCTTTCACAACGAGTTGAAGACAACGTGAATAGCATTGGGACATCACTGTGTTTACTCTCAAAGTGAACACATGGCTCTCTTGCTAAAAGAAGACCCAACGCCAGAAGATTTCGAAGGACAACAAGTGATGCAACACTGGACAAAATACCTATGATGTTAAACACTATTGAGTGGGTGCATGTGGTTAATCTATATGACGTTCGTGATTAGCGCATCCGAAGTCAACTATACTTCCGCACACTAAGCCACCAACAGGAAAAACTGCTATGGTTAATACCTTGTGAGAATTATGACCCATAGAAGATCTAAGGGTCATGAGAGAAACGATGGCGCTGGAACCAACAACAAAAATGCAGACAACAACCACGATTATTGAAACAGAAACGACAATTGACGACGCAGTATAAACATCTGAAAGCAGATCAGAATCACCAAACGCATGCAAATCGCCATTTACGAGTTGACTATCGTCTAATCTTCTTGACGGCGGCAGTGATTGCACATAGAAATCGTATTCGCCCTAAGCGAAAACTTCAATACAACATGGACGACACCAGATGTACTGATGGCTAACGATCAACGTGTGATGTTTTCCACTACATCTCCATTGACATTTACATTGTATAACAATAACTAATGTTATTTATTTCCGCAGATACGCATGTCAAAAAATCTTATTGTTATCCGCATATTTTCCATCATATGTGTGTTTATAACAATGATGTTTTCATGTACATCTTCTTCGTAATTCAATAGTTAAATTTTTAAGATTTTTTTTTATCATAATCATAAAATAAAACAAGGGCCCCAAGGGTGGTGGTGGTGGCGGTGGTGCTGGTGGTGGTGGTGGCGGCGGCGGCGGTGGTGATGGTGGTGGTGGTGGTGTGGTGGTGGTGGATACAATGCATTACAAAAATGCAGTTAGCCTTACATTTGGTCAAATTTAAATAAATTACAAGGGAGGCAAATGCTGTAACAAAAAGAACATGCATAAACGGTAGTTGTTTCCCTTGTTTGAACCATGCTAAATCCTTAAAATGCCTATTTCCAGTAACTGTGACCTTCACCTGTGACCTTGACCTTTGATCTAGTGAACTCAAAATCAATAGGGGTCATCTGCGAGTCATGATCAATGTACATATGAAGTTTCATGTTTCATGATCCTAGGCCCAAGCGTTCTTGAGTTATCATCTGACAACCACCTGGTGGACGAACCGACAGACAGACCGACCGACAGACCGACATGAGCAAAGCAATATACCCCCTCTTCTTTGAAAGGGGGGGGGGCATAATAAAAATCAAATTAAGGGGGAAGGTTGTGTAACGTAACCAACATTTTAGGCACTATTGATTTAATATAATAATCAAAATGTTTACCAAATTTCATACAATCTTTAATAGCCAGTCTTACGAGCCCATCCGAACATAGAAGGCGCATTATTGCTTGCTTTCGCGGGCGGGGGCCCATTGCGGGTCTTCGTCATTATCTTACAAACACTTGAATTCAAAATGTGTACCAAATTTCATACAATCTTAAATAGCCAGTCTTACTAGCGCAGCCGAACATAGCAGGCGCATTATTGCTTGCTGTCGCGGACAGGGCCCGTTGCGGGTCTTCGCGTTTATCTTACAAACATTTGAAAATGTTGTGTTGTTCTAATGAGCAGAAATAAAACGTAAAGAAATCTGCATTGGACTTTGTCAACGTTTATAGTCTACGTTTATGACATTGTGTTCTGACGTAACTCTGTTACAGGCTTAAAGCTGGGTTCCCACTGCCGATCAGATCAACTCGATCAAGTCCGACCAAGCGGTCGGGTACTGGTCTGGTTCGGTCGGCATGAGTGGTCGGGGCGGTCGGGTTGGTCGGCATTGGTCGGGCTTCCTACCCGATGTTTATTGACATGTCAAAAAATATCGAGTAGCGGTTGAGTAGGAAATGGATCGAGAAGCGCTCGGGAAGTGGTCGTGTTTTAGTCGAGTATAAGATCGAGTTAATCGTGAAGCAATCGTGTGGCGATCGGATTGGCATCTTTTACACGATCTGTACCCGATCCGCTCGACCTCTATCCGAGTTATTTTTAGATCGCAGCACGATCCACTCGACCTCTATTCGATTTGATTTACATATTTACTAGACTGCTACCCGACGGCTACACGACCGTACACGATCACTTCCCGATTGCTATTCGACCATACACGAGCTCTGTACCCGATCCGCTCGACCTCTATCCGAGTTATTTTAGATCGCTTTGTACGACTGTAGTACGACCATCACGATCAGGTCGTGTGATGATCTGGTGGCGATCGAGCTGAGGTCCGCTTGGTCGAGCTGAGATCGTAAAGCGCTCGCGTATATGTCGAGATGATCGAGCGGAAATCGGAAAGATGGTTGAGTGGACGTCGTGAATGAGTCATGTGGGGGTCGTGTGTTATCGAGAAGAGGTCGAGAAGAAGTCGTTAATACCATTTTTAGTCGAGTTTGGTAGGAAAATTTCGGTGATCGGGATGATCGAGTTGATCGGATCGGCAGTGGAAATCCACCTTAACAGTAGCCTTTTTATATATCAATACTTAAATACTGGGAGTGTGACAGTGAAATTCAAGATGATAGTACTGTCAACTTCAACCAAGGTGAAGCCATGAAATTGTGATGATTCATCAATATAGAAGAAAAAGCCATGTAGTAAACGATGTCTTGTTTGTCTATTGGTTAAACTTTTTGTCATTCAAATTTGACACATTGTATTTCACTCACATTAGATAATATTAGCCGAAGTATACTGTATCAGTGTATGGTGATGTTGTCATACTCCTCAATGTGTGCCTGTTCTAATGAAATTATTTTTTCTGAAGTTTACACATTATATTTCGATGCTTGTTGTTACAAATATAATTATGTTAAATGAAATACCAGTGTAATATTATTGTTTCAAGTTGATTAATAAATTATCAAGCAATACATGTGTTTTTTCATTAATATGCAAGATGTTTCTTTAAAAATGAAAAATTATTTATTTCATCTTAAAAAGATTCATAATGCTAGGCATGGCAGAACCCCAGTATTCATAATTTTGCTTCCTACAGCAAAATTGGTGTAAACATTATTTTGTTTTCTATATCCTTAAACATTTTATTATTGGTTTTACAACAAAATCAGTAAATTGTTTAAGGTTAAACCATTATAACTTGTAAACCTTATTCAGTTATTGCACAAAGAAAGTCCAGTGTAATATAGTAATAAGTGCACTTGTTACAGTATCGCACTAAAAATATTTCAGTGTCAAATGAAGTTATGTGCAAATTCATTAAATATAATATTACTTGGTAGCAATATACTGAAATACATTTTATCTAATATATATTTTAGTTTTAAAACTGTATAAAAATGTTAACAGTGTTAAAATCAAAGATGAATCTTTTATAACAATCATTTTTTTCACTCTCCTGTAAAATTTTGAAATATGGACTGATCACTGTTTTGGACTAAGGTGACGATATGAAAGAAGTTTTAAACGTTTAAAGGGACTTGTTCACAGATTTTGGAATGCTTTAAGTTTGTGGTAAAATGCTTTAAATTGATAAATGTAAGCAGCAGAACTCAAGTATAAAACAAGAATAAAATTGAAGAAAGAAACCTGGACTGCGCCTGGGCTCGAACCACTGACCTTTAAAGAGCACTTTAACCTATGGCCCATCTAATACTGCTTCTAAGCTCATGATATATTATAGTTTATATAAGAAATGTCACAAAACAGAATTAAAACAACAGAAATCTCCAAAGTATTCTATCATTATTTTTTTTAATCTGTTACCAAACAAATGTCATTTTGACAAACTGTGAACAAGCACCGTTAAAGGGTGGAAAAAGACAGGAAAAGAGTTTATCAACCAGTTATAAATTTGCTGACTAACAAACAATTTGTTGATATAAACACACTCTGAGCCAAATGAAGTTCAAAATTTCATAAATAATTTATATGACATTTTGACAAATTAACTTCAGGTTCACTATGTACTTACGTTAAACACCAGTTGTTAATGGAAAATTGTCCAAAGAGACAAGTCGACCTCTAAAGATGTCACATTAAATCTTGCCTACAGTAGTGATACAGATCTGACAATGGCGTTTAACTTTTCAGGAAAAAAACTGTTGTCAAATAAAGTAAATTTTCACAATAACCTAAGCTTCTCACACCTGAATACATGTACAACGAAGTTATAATTTTTAAATGGAGCAGTTAATCTGAAACTTCCTCATTCCAAATGTTATGAATAAAGTATTTTGAAATACAAGCTGTAAGCAATTGCCATCGAGGACACATACGATAGTTTGATGTTGTTTCCATACAAAATTTAATAAAGTGAAAGAGAATTTATGTTTTTATTTTAGTGACCCAAATGTTTTCCAAACACCCTGAATTCCCACCCAGTCTTAATAAAAATGAATGGCCCTACACTAAAAGATATGCCTTTTTTTAAAGGTTTTAACTTAATATGATATATTATAAGTAATACATCGCTTACGTAACAGAATAAAAATTAATGAAAAGCTAACAAGAATTTTTTTAAGCAATTTAAAGGAAAATGCAACAGTTTTAGGTTGAGAGAAATTATTTTTATAAATAGGTGTTTTCCTATTCTGTAAGTGTAATGCATTTATACATTATACTAAAGTAGCAGTTAATTGGCAAAGCGTATTACTCATATGTGACAAAATGCTTGAACAAGAAACATGGCTGCTCAAGGAGACCAGGTTTTCAACATTTAAGCTTTTAATTTGAATAATAGTCTGCATATTAGCTACCTACACACAAATAAAATAGCTCAAACAGCAGAAGAATTCTTCCCTGTTTAAGGAACAGTGACCTTGACCTTGATCCAACAGGTCAAATGTGCAATCCCAACATACAGAATCTCAAGGGAGTGCAATGTCCAAAAATAAATGTCATGTTAACACTGTTTGGTGCTACATCACAAAACTCAAGTTATTGAGAAGGAACCGCTGTTTAGTGGCAATGACCTTGATCTTAGCACAACTGGCCTCAAAAAGAGTCCCATGCTACACACACAATTTCAGTACAATATTTCGATCCAAACACAAAATATTTACCAGATTTGAAATATTTCAATGGATATTGTGAATAAAATAGCTCATGCCGTTCATACTGTCCCTACCATCAACATCAAAGGTGAGCAAGCATTTTTTCGAGGAGGAAAAAGATAGAGAAAGAGCTCTCCAATCCATTCACATACACCCCCCCCCTCCCCCCGCCGGTACATTCAGTATCTTGATCTTGATACAGTGATACGATGTTGGTGCCTGATATTCAGTGGATTTGCAACCGTTACATGATCATGTGGTAACAATTCATGACAGGCACTTGTCCGGTTAATCAATTGCTTACAGATAACATAATCTACTTACTAATAAATGATCATGCAAACATGATCGGCATTGAATAACATTTGCAAAATATTTTGATATTTCAAAGATTACAACACCATTTATTACAAATTAGTACAATAATATTAAATGTGAAATTAATAAAATTTCATAAAATAACAGAGAGAACAAGTGTGGTGAAGGTCAGATACTTGAATTAGAGAGTGGACACCATGCTGAATGTGTAAAACATACTAAGTGACCCCGTGACCTAGTTTTTGATCTGGCATGGTCCATGTTCCAACTTGGCCTTAAGATCATCTAGATAAAACTTCTGACAAAGTTAGGTATAGATCGGATGAAAACTACTTGAAATAGAGAGTGGACACCATGCTGAATGTTTAAAAAACACACTAAGTGACCCCGTGACCTAGTTTTTGGCCCGGCATGGCCCATGTTCAAACTTGGCGTAGAGATCATCTAGATAAAACTTCTGACCAAGTTTGGTGAAGATGGAATGAAAACTACTTGAATAAGAGCTGAATGTTTAAATTGCACTAAGTGACCCCGTGACCTAGTTTTTGACCCGGCTTGACCCATATTCGAACTTGGCCTAGACATCATCTAGATACAACTTCTGACAAAGTTTGGTAAAGCTCGGATGAAAACTACTTGCATTAGAGAGCGGACACCATGCTCAATTTTTAAAACGCACTAAGTGACCCTGTGACCTAGTTTTTGACCCGGCATGACCCATATTCGAATTTGAGCTAGACATCATTTAGATACAACATCTGACCAAGTTTCATGAAGATCGGATGAAAACAACTTGAACTAGAGAGCGGACACCAGGCTAAATATTTAAAATGCACTAAGTGACCCCGTGACCTAGTTTTTGACCCGGCATGACCCATATTCGAACTTGACCTAGAAATTATCTAGATACAACATATGACCAAGTTTGGTGAAGATTGGATGAAAACAACTTGAATTAAAGAGCGGACACTTAATACGGACCGACCGACCGACCGACAGACAGACAAGCTCACTCCTATATACCCCACTAAACTTCGTTTGTGGGGGTATAATAATGCATTATACACATATGAGAACAAATGTGTAGACAATGTGGATAAAAGCGAGAATTTAAACAAGAATAAGAGACAGTACTAAACATAAGTATGTGTTAATGCTAAGTACATCTTATGTATGCTAGATAACTGAGAGAATACAAGTTTGCTGGCAAATTAACAATACATGAGTTAGTGGTTCATGCAATCATGTAAGAAAGTGTTTCGTGTGTTGGTTAATTTGTTTCGTTTATTTGAAACAACAGATTTGAAGAATCAAAACCAGGCATCGGTGTCAAACATATAAATACATGATTTGTTGGAATGGTAAGGAAAAAAGTGCTAAAACATCAGGATTGGCTTTGTGAAAGTGCAAGTGTCTTAAAGAGACTTGTTCAAATAATTATATAACATAAGATCATTGGGTTAAAATAGACTAATAGAACGGAATATTGAACATAATGTAAGAATATATTAATTTCCAAAATATCAAAGAAAATCGGTGAAAAAGTTGTTATGTCATATCGTTCTCAATGACGATGATTTTTTTCATGAAAGACATTTGCAATGCATTTCTTGATCTGGCATCTTATTTTGCTAACAGATATGTCTTGATTTCTTCATTTTGATAATTAACAAAACAAAATTATAATTAATTTGCTACTACAGCTACTATTAATCTTTCTGCTGCTATTGCTACTACTACTACTTCTACTTTCACTACTACTAATGCTGCTGCTGCTGCTTCTGTTGTCAACTATACCTAACATAATTTTAAATTGGTGCTACTTCTGCTTTTTTAAACACAATTAAAATCAATTTAACAATCAATTAAAAATCCATATACCAACATTTTATATACATACAATATGCTACAATGTGGCTTATAAAAAAGCTTCTGCAGAAAATAAACATTTGTTGATGAATTCATTTTTCAGCATGTACAAAAAAATGCAACTGAATGCTTCCATAGGATAAGACAATTGGTGCTGACTTATTAAAAACCGTTGGAATACGTGACTGGCAGTTTAAAAAAAGCATCATATAGCTTAGTATTCAGTTCATATTCATGTAATTCTGGAAAGCACCAGTTGTAATACTAGTATGTGCTTTTTTTAAATATATGGATATCTGTTTATTTTGTTAAAATAGCGGTCACTTTTTTATTTATATTTTGGCTGGTCTTTTTTCCTAATTTTTCAATCATGAGATAGCACTGGGTGAAGAAGATGATGACAAAGTTGTTGACTGGATGTGTTCCTGAAAACTGAGGAACCAGAGGCCTGTGACCGAGAAAGACCATCAGAGAAGGCAGACAACTATCAGACGATAATTCCAGGAACATTTCTAAATTGCCAAATACAAAGTGTACAAAATATTTATGACTTTGATGAAGTAATGCCATGCAATAAATAAATAGCAATATATGTGTTTAATTTTAATGTATTCTTTTAGGTAACAGATTCAGACAGAAACGTTTTGTTTTGAGATGTAAAAAGGAATCAGTAGTATTAGTATAAATAAAAGTAACAGTAGTACAAGAATAATAATGTTGAGGATACTAATTTTATTACAATATTTTGAATCAGAAAGATGTATTTACTGAAACTGTTAAAATATGATTGAAAGCCCTTAAGGGATGAATTCCAAGCAATAAAAAACACACAAATTTTGGAAATATGTATTTCATATTAGAAAAAACACTAAGATTCTCAGTTCTGCCAAAACTTGCCGCAGCCAAATTTCCTTTCTTTACAATCATCTACAAATGAAGATCATGCAACTCTAAACGTATGAGCGAGATTCACCTATCCATTGACTAGGCCTTGCTCTGCTTCAATTCATTATTCCTTTTTGCAAGAAACCAAAATTGCGCTAGGGTTTAAATGCTAAAAGATGCATAGGAACACGGTAAGAAGGTAACCATGAATATCAAAATTATTATCCGTATACAAAAGCGTTGTTGTTTCTTCTAACTAACATTAACAGTGTTTCGTTTGTGGAATTTCACATAATTAAGATTGGACGAAAGGTCAAACAGTGTTTTTTTCCCAATATAAATAGGGCCTATAACTGTGAAAACATTATTAAGTCATACATGTTCAGCTTAGATGCACAGCTAATTTGAATTAAATTAAAATGTTGTCTTTATAAAACAAACATATTTGTAGTTTTAATGGTTTATTTACATTGCTTGATTAAAAAATGGCAATATGAACATAGGAAATGATTAAATTGATAATATTTACACATTTAATAGAAAAAGAAATCATTGAATGGTAAGAAAAATGTCATCTTATCATAGCACATTCATACATAACAGAAAGCACTAATGCATTTTAAAATCTAGCAAATAAATAGAGACATAGAAAATATGTGATAACACATTCAAAATCAACACTAGAAAAAGATCGCATGCTGCCAACTGTGAAAGAATATACAGTTATTTCATAAATATATATTTTTTAGATATTCTTTATTTTGTTAACCCAATTTTTTGTTTAATTGATAACAATACCCAAAATACTTTGGGCTTCAAAAATGTATTCATAAAAAGGTAACAAGAAAACCTTTTTTATTATTTTTACTATAGGATAGCAAGAAACAAATTAAGTTTCATTTACATCATCCTCCGCTTCTGACAGAAAACCTGAAAACTTACTAAAACTTTAATAATTATCTTAAAAACTTGTTAATATTATTAATTATACACACTTTAGTAAAAAGCTCAACATGTCTTCAAAACACAAGATTTTGTACAATAAAAATAATAGTTTTCAAATATGGAATAAAAAATTCTTTTCATTCAACATTACATCATAAAGCGTCTTATTTAATATCTTCACACAAAACACAAGCCAATATCAATAAATATGAACTATCATAATCAATGACTCTAAAAGTACCTGTGCATATTAAAAAACAGCCTAAGTAAAATGATGCAAAAGATTCTTATTATTTATAGCACACAGACGTTTGGTTCAACACTGTATGTTGAGAAGTAAGATCGAGAACACAAACACAATACAATAATTTTTCCACATTCTTATCATGTAATTCAAGTAAGTTTTGTTGTTAAGACTATCATATTTGTGTCTTTTTCCACAACTCTTTCATTTTAACATATTGCATCTTAATAGTTTTCACTATATGAATAATCTGTGATCATATATGCATGGCCTAAGGTCTTCAATACTTGTTATCATCAACACTGTGCACCAAGACACATCTTAAGCAAACATCAAATTATCAAACATCAACAAACACATACAAAAACACAGTTTGATATCTTAATTCAGGTCATATAATACAATCAACTCCAATTAATGTCTGGGCTTTAAGAAGCATATTACATTTGTGAAAATTCTACTTTAAACAAAATACAGAATATTATTTGGCAACTAAAAGTGTAAGCATGTGCCTATTTTAGAAATTAAACAATATGAAACAAAACAAAACACAAGAAGAAAATGTCCATTAAAACAAAAACATAAAGATATCTTTAAATTCACTTAAAGCACATATTCTGCACACCATGGTATAAAAGTATCTAGAAATATCTTTTTGATTGGTGGGTTTTGATGCAAACCCACAGTGGTGCAAAACTGCAGCCTTATTTCAGAATCTGCATGATTGTGTATGCTTGTTTTCTGGTTGAAAATGAGCCCTAATGAGCCTATTCTTAAACAGTTCAAGAGGGATGAAGGCCATGGCTTGCTCACCATGAGCTTTTGCACTATTTAAAGAACTATTTTAGAATTCAACCAAGATATTATGATTAGGCAAATATGAGGTTCCAAGAGTTTCACAAGCTTTTAAGTTAATTTTGCCCAGTGGCCAAGTATTTGATACCATGTGACCCAGTTCAAAAGTCAGCTGAGATATCATCTGGACAAATGATCCGAGTAGGTTTCATACAGGATGAGCAAAAATTTGGCCCCTAGTGTTTTCATTATGTATTTAAAGCGAGATTATATGATTTTGTCAATTTTTTGGTAATTTATATAAAATGTGTAAAAACTTATTAAACATATATTTCAATATAAATTAAAATAAAAGTTAAGAATAACATGTGTCGAATAATGCGAAATAAGCCAGATCTTTAATTCTGAAATCGAAAATGTCTGTACAGTTGAATTCGCCAGCATGTAAATCATGCATGTACGATGTGAATCTAAATTTAGTTTAACGGTTCATTTTAAATTCCGGCAACGATATCTATTCAAACTACTCAGGAACACTAACTAAAAAGACAAATGCTTTGGTTATTGTAGGAAAATATGTTCGAAATATTTTCGTCACTATTGGCTCAGGGCGCTAATTTGTCTTTGCTGCATTTTATGAAATTCGTCTTCAATGTATAATTTTTCTTGCCTATTTTGTGTTATTGTAACATATTTTATCTATATATTACCATTAAACACATATACAAAATCGTATAATCTCGCTTTAATAAAACTGTTTACATTTAAAACATTATTCACATGATTAATACAACTTTTCAACTAGTTTCACAGAGTGAATCTGGTAAATTCATTTTAATTTCAAAACAAATAGGCAGTATAATATTGTGATCAGATAAATAGAGGACATGGCAGACGTCCAATGACGCAGGGTGGGACCTTGAGGCAACAGGGGCAAGTGAAGTTAAGGTCCAGCTTGAGAACTGGGTACAGTCCATACAATGAATGCAAAGTCATATGTCAATTTCATCAATGCAGATTTTAGTATGTAAAGCAACATAAAGGCCATTAAAACAGGTCCTTTTTCTGATTTCATTTTAAAACCTTTATCTTTCATTTAATACATTCTGCTGTATGCAAAACTACATTGGCAAAGTTAAGGTGGTAATGGTCAAAGTTTGAATTCTACTGCAGGGTTAAATAATAATCCCTCAGTCATTCACATACTATTGAACTGTGAAGCAAAATATATCTATGTAGGGAAAATCCTTACATTTTGAAGCGTCTTTTAATTGGCAATATTAACATTAAGCTATATTGTGTGAATGAAAAGAAGAATTAATACTATGAGAATTAATGAAGTTACCTAATCTTGTGCAGACACCACATCAGTTTCCTGCAGTCATAAATTTGACTGATAAATAGAGGACATGGCAGACGTCCAATGACGCAGGGTGAGGCCTTGAGGCAACAGCTGCAAGTGATGTTAAGGTCCAGCTTGAGAACTGGGTACAGTCCATACAATTAATGCAAAGTTATTAGTCGATTCAATTAATGCAGTTTCAACAAATAATCAACATGCATTCTCATGTGACAATCTCATCACAACCTCTGACACGACCTAGTGACTTAGTATTGATCCCAGTACACTTAAAACACTCAAATATTGACCCGAAAACCTTTTACAAGTCTCCCAATCGTTTTCATCCTGCCAGAAAGAGATCCTAACAAAACTTTAGTTGGAGCCGTGAAAAATACCCCATCGCCTCTTTGTCACCTATGCTTGTGCGCAAATAACTCAGGAATGTGTTGATCATTGGATGTTATAAACACTGTCCTGCAAATCAACAATCTCTGATTATCACTTGTGTATATGTTGAAGTATTTTGCTTCCCAAACGTATAACATTTTTTGCGGACCTACCCACCAGCAAACATACAGTTACTCCAAACTACCCCCTCTGAATGCCTTTCAGATTTCACACAGGGTGGACCATAGCAGTTTTTGTTTTTGAATCCGTTATTATAGAAGAGCATACAGAGCTGAACTATTCAGCTCCATGGCTTCGTGAGTCATCATACATGTGAGAACCTTGTGAACTACTTCCGTCAGTCCCAACAGTTTCAAAACCTGCAACTCCCTGGTCATAGCTCAGGTCCCCCTCCAGTTCACCAAGGGATATCATTGGCGATTCACCAGCAAGCAAACTCTGAAGAACATTTTGATCAAAGGAGGAAAGGTCAAGGCTTGTGCCCTGGAAACTTGGGTCATTACTTGTGATAAATGGAGTATTGGTTGGCTGATTGCCAGCCCCCATTTGACTCTGATTCTGCTGCTGTGCAAGCATCTGCAGGAGCAATTTTATCTGATCTTGCACCTGATTGCCCTGCACATCCTGCTGTATCGGCGGCTGTGATTGGACAGGCAGCTGCACTGGCTGTGGTAAAACTGGATTTGATTGGGTGGCTGGCTGCTGTGAGTTATTCAAATACCCATGACTCATGAGAAGCTGGATAGCCTGGGCGTTCAAGGTGAACTGAGGAGCCTGGGCAAGTGATGGCTGGACTTGTGGGACCTGCGTGGTGACCGGGTTGAAGTGTAACTTGTTGCTGACAAGATTGGACTGGGAACCCATGGGTGAGCTCTGATCCATGAAGCTGGGCTGAGAGACCTGGTACCCAGCCACGGACATTACTGAGTTCATTGATTGGGGGTGGGCGCCAAGGTTGTTCAGCGAATACTGTGGCAATTCAGGACTGTAAGCTGAAAACGAGATAAGCTATTAAGCTACAGAGTAGCCATAATTTACAATAACCATTTGCCAAAAGCATGCATGTCTATTTTTTTGATAATGTCACAACAGTTTCAGTTCAGAAAATCATATTCAGTGTTTCCCTTGCCGCCGGTGCATTTTTGTCAAAAAGGTACATTAAGAATCTGTCATACAATTTTTAAGAAAAAAACACACAGAAAAACTGCAATCATAAGGTCCAAATATTATGTAATTTCAAACATGTTGCACACGGAAGATTTTTTATCACATGCCATACCCTGTTTCCCATTAATATAACCATTACATATATTTTTATCTTACACATGTGTAATATACTTTTAGAGCGTTTCCATAGGCTTGGTTTTCGTTTATTGACCAATCGCATTTTGTTATTTTGCTGAAAATGACGTCACGAAATGTAAGCAACATTTGGCATTTATCATTATGATTGCGTAAATATTTATTTCATTTGCTCATTTAAAAGCATGTGATAAAAAAAGATCTGACACTCGTTGTATTTTATTAAACTCATCCAGGAAATTCGTTATTGAGCTCGCCAAAGGCTCGCTTACTAACAAAATTCCTGAACTCGTTTAATAAAATATGGTATGATATGACAACTCGTGCCATATCCTATATATATGTAATTTTAAACAAAGGGCAATAACTCCTTAAAAAAAGATGCTATCAGAGAACTTCAATAATGTGTGCTTACGTATCACTTGACGACTATAATTCTGTACAGGTTTTACAAAAATCATGCATTTGTAGTATGGGTTGCATACAGAAACTTAAATATTCAATTTAAACAAAAGGGATATTATAACTCTTTACAAAATATCTCAAAAGCAAAACCGTGACAATATGCACTGAAGCACTTGGAGATATTTATTCTGTAATAGTGAAATACAAATGGCAGTCATCCAAATTTATCTGTGGACCGTGGACCTAATCCACCAACATTTTGCTAGGTCCACCAAAATTTTAAGTTTACCCAATCAGAGGTCTATAAAGAAACTTTATCTATAGAGGTTCTTGGACAAGCTGGACAATATAGACCAGAAAATTTGCAAGCCATGTTAAAAACAGCTGAATGGCAGAAAGAATAGTTCGCTACCTTCATCTTTAACGATGACCTCACTCTTTGGTTTGTTAACTCTAGTTGCTTTCAGTTTCAGTCTCTGTTTCAGCTGTTCTTGTGTGACTGGTCCACTATCTGAAAAACAGAAAGCAAATGTGGCAAAAAGGGTCAGCAGGTGACACATTCTCATATTTGACTGCCTTTTTAAAAAAGCAATTTGCAATTTGACAGTAAAGACATTATAAACAAGGTATGTAAAATTTCACTTGTCTGGTTATGATATGTCACAACAACACAAAAAGATAATAGATTTCACAAACTTAAAGAATGATACATGTATTGAAAAGTTTAAGTAAATCATTTGATCACATGATCTGATCTCAGTTAAGAACACATTTATATTAAATGTTTGTTGATTAAAATAATTTCAAACAAGTCAGTCCAAAAAACAGCTTTGAACCCCATCCTGTATTTTTTCACATTGAAGTGTTAATCATGACCTTGAGTTGCCATGACTTCCTTGTGAAAATTGCCTTAATGTGATAAACATAGGCATCACATTTCATGAGAATACTTTAAGGTGCGTATATTATACAGGACCCGATTAAATACAGGCTCAAAGACTCAAATGTTAAATGCAACCTTGACCTTGAGTAAGCATGACTGGATTAAGCCTTTTGCGAATGGGTTCAATGAGCTAAACATTTGAGGGAGGTTCAAGAAAAATCCTTTTAAGGGTTAACCCCTTCCCACTTAGATACGTATTTTACGCATTTGTAGTCCATTAGAAAGTTCAATTTGATTAAAAATCTTTCTTAGTATATTCAAGTTTTAAAGGCTTCATTTCCAATCCTTAGATACTCATGAGCAGCAAACAGAGTAAAAGCTGAACAGACTGGGGGTTACTAGCAGGCTGTTCTGGTTTTATGCTGTTTGCACATACTAGCAATTTTCACTTTGCTTCTGAGTGGGAAAAGGTTGAGAGATATAGGGCAGACACCAAAATTGACACAAAAATAAGGCTTAAAATTGCAATCTTTAAAACCTTGACTAGAGTGAAAGGCCAATGCCGTTTGTACATCATCTCAATCACCATAAGGTAAATCCTTCAAATTGCACACTGATGTTGAGTTGACACAACCATTTCCTTGACCTCAAAGTAAGACCTTGACCATAAGTTGGCGTGACTAACTCAATACTTCTGAACATGATCTCAATGACTTGAACATTCAGATTTCATGAAAATCCATGACAATGTATTGGACACATAAAGCACTGCCGAATATGTTACAGACCCATAGAGACAGACTACAAAGGGAAAACAATATAAACAAGATATTTGTTGAATTTTCCAGTAAGCTATAAAAAGAACATAACATTCTTTCATACACTGTCACCATAAACATTACCATACACACAGATAAGCTGTTTGTAGTAAACAACATGAATATGTCATTCTGAGTTCACAAGAAGGCATGTTTGTAACAGTCCATAAGATAAAACACAATTTAAATAGTTTACCTCCAGACGAAGTGAAGATTGCCAGGTTATTGGCTTTCCTCTTACGCTTCTCTGCAATCCTGTCCGGGTCTAAATGAAACCAAAACATATCACAAGTTCAGTGATAATTTTTAATTTTTAACCAATGAGTTTAAAAAAAGCACATGTGCTGAAACAATGAGCTTTTTCCAAAAACAATGAGTTTTTTTGGTTTTCATATTATTAATAAAAAAACTTGAAAAATCAACGCATTTTTACTGATTCATAAACATTTTAATCTCTAAAAGTAACTGTTAAAACTAAAAACACATAACATTAACACTCAGTTTCGTGTTTGTTATAACCTCATCGAGAGCGTCAGCGAGGCAAGTACATCTACTATTTTGAACAAGTTTTTGCCTAACTGGCAAATAACTTATAGTTGGTTAAAATATGAAAGTGAAGGTGACTTGATGTACTTGCCTCGCTGATGCTCTCGGACGATGCTACATGTTTATTACTTTTAGCAACTCCAAATGCAGCCTTCAAAGTTAATTGATCTTGACAGGGTTGTTTTTTTGGGTGGCATTTTAACAGTTCAGAAAGCGAAAACGGATGCGAACGTTTGGATGTTTCTACGTCGTCTTATTCAATTTTATAGTTCACGCACAAAGCAGAGAACCAGTATGAAACGCAGATACGAATGACGCAGTACACATATTGCCGGTGTAACAGTAAAAATCACCTTTTGCGTTTCGATAAAATGCGGAAATATTCGGGCCTTGTTAAGTATTAACAAGTATCTTTCCGATTTGGTCTTTCTTGGGAATCAATCCGCTTTTTAAGACGCAGATATTTTTGTCACATGCGCTTTTGGTACTTTAAATGCGCAAATAACGCAAAACGCACATAAAAAATTATCACTGCATGTTGAATATTAAACACCTATCATGCCTTAGTGTACACTTGGAGACTTTTCTAACGCAACACATATTCAAATCAATATACATGTAGCTCCCTTATTAAAGAACGGATTTTGTTGAAATTTGGACTAAGACTAGTGTAACACATATCTAATACTTAATGTAAATTTAATTGAAATTAATCAACATTACAATATCAAACATAACAAATTTAACATATCATTGAAAAAGTAAAATTGTCAAAATCGATTATGGTAAAATAATAATGTGAAAAGTAAAAGGCATTAACTTACACGTCGTAATGACCGACCAGCTTGCAACATAGCGCTCATTAATTTCATACAAGCCATAATTTTTTTGTAATTAATTTCATGTTTTCCTGGTGAAAAAACCCATCAAGAATGATGAAATTGACATAAAATTGGAAGAATTATGTACTACACTTGGTGACTTTTCAAACGCAGCATTTTTCAAACCTCAATATCTCATTTATGAGTAAATATTTTGATTTATAATCGTACATGTGATCATTTGACTACAGTATGTGCAAGCAAACGATAAAATCATTCTGATCGGATGCTTCAGCAAGTGGGGAGGGTAAGCTGCAACATGCCAATTGCGCTGTTGCACTCCTGAAATTTTATACGAGACATATTGATTTTAAAATTAATAGCATGTTTTTCTGGTGTATTTACCCAGAAAATTAGAATATCACACTTTACCATTTTCACGTGCAAAAAGATGAAACCACACCTACCCCACGTGCAAAAGCGCCACATTGCCACGGATTAATGATTTTATTGTAATGTTGCACAGAATATAGTCAAATGATCACATTTGCAATTTTAAATCAAAATCTGAACTGATTACTGAGATATGTAAGTTTGAAAAATGTTATGTTAGAAGTCTCCAAGTGTAGTTCAAACCTACTTATTTTAGCTAGATTGCATTGAAAATCAAGGCTTATTGAAATTATCTCAAGTCCGTTTCCTCGGTAGAACCAGTACTTGGTAAAGAATGCTCCAACAGTCAGGATCAAGCCAATGATCTCCGGGTTGCAAGACGGAAGCATAATCACTTTGCCAACACAAACTATAATGCCTTAAGGTAGAGGTGAGTATTTTAACTGCAGGATCAGGGATGTGTTTTTATTCCTGCAGTACTACTTTTCAATTGGGAGTATGACAAATTAAGATCAGCTATCAGATCAGATCAATTTGTATATACAAAATTAAATAACAAATTGCTAACTCTATTACCTTATATCTGCAAATCAGGAAATGCATTTGTATTGTACTTTGTTCTGTAAGTATATTTTCTGTAAATACTTTTAAAGTACTAAACATACATTTAGGCTCACACAAGATTCTTACCTGGATCTTCGGGCTGGTAGGTGAACCGTATCGGGTCACTGCCCTCCAGGTCTGAGCTCCTCTGCAGCTGCATTTCTACTTCCACTGGCTGCTGTATGTCCTCGTCCATATATGGAGGCGTCTTAAACACGATCGCAAACTGAAACAGGCACAAAATGGTACATGAGAAACAATTTCCATTTTATTTCATTATTTTTGTGCACTTTATTTTTGTTTGTTCAATCGAAATAACTGAGAGGTATGCATACAAGTATTTTTATAAAAAAATGTTTTGCTCTCAACTCTAAAAATGTCAAGTTAAATGCTTATTAATGTGAAAGTAATCACTAATGTCTGAGATGCCAAAGTATACAAACAAGTCAAACCTGACGATGAACATCGTTCTGTCCAAAATCACCAAAGGCTTCCCATACAACATGCCCCTGCTGCTCTAGGTAAAATCTCACCCGCACATCATCTGTAAATCAAATTCAGTGAGTGAGATCAAGTTTAAAATGACAGTGTAATACTCTAACAGGAGTCCGGTAATCAGAGACTACTGGAAATGAGACTTGGCCTCCTAGTTTTTTGTCAAAGGAGACTGTTGCACTCTTTAAAAATAATCTTTGAATTATAAAAAAAATCCCTTGATTTACTTATTCATTTTGCAAGATCATTATGTCCCAACTTGTTGTAACCAGGTAGAATTTCCAATAATTCTATCAGAGTAGTAAGTTATCTACCTTTGACCACTGTGAACAAATGTCATAGTTGACTGACTTTAAATCAACTCAGTCAGGTGACCACTGTGACCAATTACAACTTTGAGTGATTTTAAAACCTGTTCAGCCAGATTATTTTTCCCTCTCTTTTGCATTGTGTTCTCGACAGTCAAAGTGTCAGCAGTCAGTTTTTGCTTGAGCTGCAGAGTTTTATTTCTTCATATGTATTTCTTATCAGGTTAGTACTAAGTGTATTAAACATGCAATACATTTTTGTATTTATTATATACTGTTGAATTGATTGCAAATGGGTAATGCTCTGTTTGTAAATTCTTTGTATTGAGGTTTTGTGTATAAACTTGTATTTGGGAGAGTACTGTGCTTTTCCATTTTGTAAGTCCTATATGCAGTAATCACGCTCTTTCTATTGTGCACCATAAATCTAATGCTGCAGTTTTAACCATCACGAGTCAGTGAGACAAGAGAGAGGCGGACAGACAGATGTAAAAAGCCCAAACCACATTTGGTATGTTGATATGTATTGTATGTGTGTGTATGTGTGTGAAAGAGAAGAAAACATAACTGTTGTATGTAATTTATATCTGTGATGTTAACTGTTTTCTAAGCATTGTTTTATCATATGGATTGCATAGAGAATATTTATACATGTTGAAGTGTTAATGTTATTCGGTCCACTAGAACACATCCTGTTAATAAGTCTATGTGTGAACATGATTTATTTGCAGGTTATTCTATGTTTTTCCTATATGATATTAATGTTATGTTATTGTTTAATTTCAGGGCTTTAAAAGTCTTGAGCCAACCAACAGGGAATATTGTAATCCTTCAGTATTACATCATGAACATTTTCTTATGAACACTATTATAAAATTGAATATATTATTGAAAGAAACAGTTGTTTTAAGTTTTATATACTGACCATAATGAAATTCGACCTTGAACCCAACTAGAAAGACACTATATTACAAATGGCGCCCAACGTGGTTTATTTCTAGTCAGTATTATAGAACAGTTTTATTAAGTTATTCAGTAACAAATTAAGATCAGCTTTTAGTTAATTTATGACTTTTGTCTCATTTAATCGTGTATCATTGACACGTTTTGAGTCATCGATTAACGCTAGAAGAGCGCAAATCCATCGCTATATCCACAGCAACCGGGAGCTTGCTTTGACAGAGGGCGAGTGGGAAGTGAATTTCGTTTACCGAGCCCGTTACGTTTACCAAGCCCATTTCGTTTGGCCAACCGACCGGATGTTCTTCAAGACCATTGCTTACTACACGTTAACGTTTGGAGGATCTACGAACTAGAACTTTTTATAAGTTTTTAATGTGTTTTATCAGTGACACTGGATTTTGTGTGTTATGTGAAGTGCTTGACTTTAACCAGTGCCGCTGCAGATTATAGGACTGAATAGTGACATTGTGATCTAGTGGCCAATTTCGCAGATGTAACCTGTAACAGTATCGTGAGTACACATTGTTTTCAAAATATTCAGAAACTGCAGTTATAGTTTCCCACTTATTTTATTATTGGGTGCTTATTTTAGTGTAATTTGTAAAATCTCTGTTCAAATAACTGCAGATCCGAATATTTGATATTTGCTGGAAGTGATATTGTAGACTGAATGATTTCACTGAAATCTTAATATAACCCCATTATTTGCAAACCCTGGTGATGGTTTCTACACTAAATGTCTTAAACTACTAAATTTGCATCTATTTTTATTCTTATAGCTGCTTTAGTACAGTGCAATCTTGAATACAGGTCTTTTGTATCTTTAATACTGTAATTAAAGTGGGTTAGTACTTTTAGTGTACAGAGCAAGCTCATACAGTAATCGCTGAAGTCTGAAATACCAGTACAATGTAAAATACATGTATGAATGCAATTCATTACACATTTCATGTAAGTTTTTTGACAAGCTAATGTATCATTGATCATTCCTTGACACAGAGAGTTCTTTATTTTTAAATCTAATTTGATTGGCTAGAGAGGTATTCCCCATAGTGACATCATTTGACACTGGACTAAAATGTATTATATCATTGGTTGACTAAATCAACTGACCATGGACTACTTTCTTTAGTTGGGAGAATTAAGCTTCAAAGCACATGTATTGACTGGATATAATAAAGAAGAAATTGGTTAGGAGAAGTTAGTTTGCATGGAAATTAAATCTTTATTGCTACTTTAAACAGAAATACTTAAACAATTATTGCATATGATAATTATATTTACTTGAAGTTTGATACTTTATGACTTAGGCAGTACACACAAAACAAAATATTATAAATCATTTAATTTTTAATTGTGTCTCTTAAAATATAACTTATAACTGAGTTATTTTGACATTTACTTGAAGTAATTTTGGTTAATTGAGAATTTTTTAATAATTTAATTAAACAATTTTCATTCAGATTGCATATATATATATATATAAGCAAAATAGAAATTAATAATAGTTTAATTAGTATTTTAATGTAAGTAAATAGAACTGAATTAGCAACATTAGTAATAAGACTTTATGTATTACATGATAGTTGCTAAATACTTATTGTAGTTGTATACGGTCAAGTTTGCATATCTGAACTTTTGCATTTGAAATTGTTTTCTCAATTAAATTTAATTTATTCATTTTATTTTAGTAATTCTTTGATTGATAATTTCAAATTGGTATAGTGATATCAATTAATTTGAAAGCAGTGTCATTTATTTTGAATAGTTGTTTAATTTGAACAATTTAGTAGCAGTTAATACCTTTGGTTAACCCTTTTTTTGTGTGTGTATTTATTTCTACATTTACATACATTGTAGTAGATATTTGTTAACTTCAGCAGGCATAAAGGTTAAATTAAGTGAACTTAGTGCATTATTTAAGTGAACTTAGTGCATTATTTAAGTGAACTTAGTGCATTATTTAAGTGAACTTAGTGCATTAGTTAAGTGGAACATAGTGCATTAATTAAGTGAAACTTATTACATTATTTAATTGAACTTAATGCATTAGTTTAGTGAAACATAGTGCATTAGTTAATTAAATTTAGTGCAATATTTAAGTGAAACTTAGTGCATTAGTTCAAGGAAACTCAGTGCAGTATTAAAGTGAACTTAAGTGCATTAATTAAATAAAACTCTTTGCATATCCTGAGTACATTGTGTATTGAAATAAATGATGAAATAATAATGAGATTTTTTCAGGTTTATGTTTGAATTCTCTTTTGAAGTTTATACTTTAATTTATTTCAGGGGTAAAATGTTTAATTTATTTCAGTGAATGCGCTGATAGTTGTTTGTGAGTTAGATTGATTAGATAGAATTGTTTATGTGTATTTAAGTTGTTTGCAGGTAGAATTTGTGAATAGTATTTGTGAACCTTGAGACGTTTAGCAATTAGAATGTCCATGACTAGAGAGGATAGTGCAGATGAAAGTGAAGACAGACCAGTCATGACAGAAAGAACATTAGGTGCAGGAGGTGGAAGAGATGTCAGCGACACAATGACGATTTCGGAGGAAGACAGGAAATTACTAGAAGCATTTCATGCCATGAAAGTGAATCCAAAGTTTGGAAAACAGGATGATGATGATATTGCTATCTTCTTAAAACGTTACCGTGAGAGACAACTAAAGACAGAATCATTTAGAAAGACAACACCACAGAGAAATGTGAAGATAGAATCTCCAAGTGGATATCCACAGATGACGAATATACATCAAGCTGATATGTCTGAAACACCAAGAGTTGGATCATCATATCACTATCCAAAGTTATCCCATTTTTTTGGAGAGGAAGGCAAAGGCGACGTCACATATGCTGCTTTTAGATATGAAGTTGAATCACTTATCTCAGATAAAGTGTTCACAGAGGAACAAATACTTCTTGGTATTAGAAAATCACTGAAAGGGACAGCCAATGACATTGAGAGAAGACTAGGCACAGGTGTAACAGTGAAAGAAATAGTCAAGAAATTAGATAGTTCATATGGTACAATTGAGAGCCAAGAGACTATAATGCAGAAGTTTTATTCATGTACACAAGGAAGTGACATAGTGAACATATATGCTTCTAAACTTGAAGAACTCTATGCTCAGGCGGTTGAAATGGGAGCAATCACCAGGGGGTCAGATACCCTACTGAAGCAAGTATTGTACCAAGGCTTAACAACAAAGCTAAAGCACATTGCGCAATACAAATATGAAACAATACATGATTATGACAGGTTCAAGATTGAACTAAGAAAATTTGAAGCGGACCTTAAGAAGCCAGTTACAAAGAATTGCCAATTTGCACAGATGGCTACTGATAAAGACGACCTAACACAGCTCAAGGACACAGTAAAACAACTGCAAGACACAAGAGAACGGATGCAAAAGGAGAAGAGTACAGGTGCAACACAACAACAATACTACAATACTCAACAAGGTTACAAAGGAGGAAGATTTAGAGGAATGAATAGAGGTCGAGGTGATTACAAACCAAGAAGACCAATGTCTACAAACACTTTCAGAGCAGCTTGCCATTCGTGTGGAAGAACAGGACACTATGCAAGAGATTGCAAAGAAGAAAGACAACCGGAAGGGAAATGCTATCAATGTGGTGAAGAGGGACATTTTGCAAAGAGGTGCCCATTAAATTTGACCAACAAAAGGGATTACAAAAATTTAAACGGATAATTAAGTGCTCTTTTCCAAGGACCAGGTCAGAGCACAACTTCACAAGGTCCAAAACTTGTAGGAGAAACCATAACAGCACCTGTTAAAATCAATAATATAACTGCCAATGCATTACTTGATACTGGAATTTCAGTTAGTGTTATAGCTCAATCTTTTTATGATCAACATTTGAATGACATTAATCTTTTACCTGTTGCAGACATTATGTACATTGAATGTGCCAGTTGTTCTAGATTGCCATACACTGGTTACATTGAAGTTGAACTAGATACAACAGATGGTGTTCCAGATACTGGACAGCAACCAGCTTTATTCCTTATTTCACCAGATACAAAATTTTCAGAAACAACACCTTTTATCATCGGTACTAATATACTTTGCGAATTTCAGAAACTGTGCGAGAATAAACATGGAAACAGATACCTACAGACGTCAAAATTAACATATCCTTGGTTTACTTCTTTCAGAACTTTAACACACCGAGACAGAACTTTAAAACACAACAACAATAGATTAGCTGTAGTTAAGAGCGCTGTTAAACATAGAATTTTACTAAAACCTAATGAATGTTTGACGATTGCAGGGTATATTGATAAAAAACTTGATCACCAACAGCAGCCATTCTTCAAGAAACTTCAAGTAGTTCATTTCCTAGTTATGTTGATATTACTCCTAGCATTGTATACATTATGACTATAACGAATCTGATAACATCAAAGTAACCATCTCGAACTTGACAACAAACACTGTGATCATCTCTCCAAATGCAACCATATGTGAATTACAACCAGTCACTATTACTGAGGAAGTTTTTAATGATACAGAAGAAGATGAAGTAGATAAACTAAGGAGAAAGATAGTAAGTGAATTGAATGTAGATGAAGGCAACTTATGTACAGAAGAAGAGAAAACGAGATTAAGGGATTTAATGATGAAACATCGAGATATATTCAGTACTTCAGATATAGACATTGGAATGTGCAACCAGATAAAACACCGCATAGACTTAATTGACCCAACACCATACAAACAAAGGCATAGAAGAATACCCCCGGCTATGGTTGACGAAGTAAGAGCCCATTTAGAATAGCTACTATCATGTGGAATCATCAGACCATCGAAATCATCATTTGCATCGCCAGCAGTATTGGTACGGAAGAAGACAGGAAAATTGAGACTCTGCATAGATTATAGAAAATTAAATGAGAATACAGTGAAAGACAGCTATGCTCTACCAAGAATAGAAGAAGTCCTAGACTCATTACATGGAGCCCGTTATTTCAGTACTATTGACATGAAGTCAGGATACCACCAAGTCGAAGTTGAGGAGAGTCATAAGGAAAGGACCGCATTTACCGTTGGGAATCTTGGAATTCAACAAAATGCCGTTCGGACTCACGAACAGTCCTGCTACATATCAGCGACTGATGGAAGATTGTTTAGGACCACTCAACATAAAAATATGTGTTATATTCCTCGACGACTTAATAATCTTCAGTGACACCCTAGAACAACATTTAGAACGGATAGATGAAGTTTTTACACAATTATAATCATGTAACCTCAAGTTAGCACATGAAAAATGCCAGTTTCTAAAAGATCGGGTAAACTTCCTTGGACATGTAGGAAGCAAAGATGGAATTGAGACAGACCCTGAGAAGATTGAAAAAGTCAAGAACTGGCCTACACCAACAAAACCAGAAGAACTACACTCGTTCCTTGCTTTTGCAAGCTACTACAGGCGCTTTGTGAAAGATTTTGCAAAGATAACCAGACCACTTTCAGACCTGATACCTCATACATCCAAGAAAGGTCCAAAAAAAGAAACCAAGTGGTGGCAATGGACTGATAAAGAACAGCAAGTGTTTGAACAGCTAAAAAGTATGTGATGTTCACCACCAGTACTAGCATACCCAGATTTCTCAAAGCCATTCGAGCTACACACAGACGCCTCTAATCAAGGTCTTGGCGCAGTACTATACCAACAAGACGGAGAACAGAAGAGAGTCATTGCTTACACCAGTAGATCTGAATCTTTCTAAATCTGAGAAGAATAATTCAGCATACAAACTTGAATACTTGGCACTAAAATGGTCAGTCACCGACAAATTTTCAGACTATCTCACAGGCAACAAATTCATAATATACACAAACAACAATCCATTAACACATATTTTGTTTTCACCAAAACTTGATGCGACAGGACAGCGGTGGGCAGCAGCGTTAGCAGGATATGATTTTGAAATACCATATCGGCCAGGAGCTAAGAATGGAGATGCAGATGCACTACCCGAAAGTTAAAGATATCAGTAATAATGAGACCAGACTGAAGATAGACAATGATTCAGTGAAAGCTATATGTAGAGCAATTACTGTAGATGTTCCATTCATCGACATTCTACCAATTAAGCTCCTAAATGTTGTAGAAGCTACTGAATATCCTTCAACACCAATGGCTCAACTTGAAATGAGAGAGATAAGAAGAAGTCAGATGAAAGATCCAATAATTGGTAAATGGAGGATAGCAACCATAGTCCAGAAACCAATTGACAAAAAACACATCTAAAGAAGACATCATAATGAAAAGAAATTTTAAGTTTTTCAGCATAAAGAGAGGAATATTATTCAGGAAAGTAGAAGAAAATGAAGAAATCATAGAGCAACAAGTCATCCCTGAATGCTACAAAGTGGATATTTTAAAGGGATTACACACAGATGTAGGTCACCCAGGTATTGAAAGAACTAACAGGCTTATCCGAACTAGATTTTTTTGGCCAGGTATGTCAACGGATGTAGAGGATTGGATAAAGAAGTGTGACAGGTGTCTCAGGAGGAAAACTTCAACCAATAGCAGAGCACCACTAGTTAATGTCCAAACACAGTGATTTTTTTTGCTTTAATTTGTTACAGCCTGTGCCTTTTGAATTGGGAAAATTAGCGCGATAAACCGTGAAATTGGGAAAAATAGCGCGATAAACCATGCAATTGGGAAAAATTAAACATTATAAATAGGATTATAAGTAACAGAAGTGATATTGTTTTTAAGTGCATGTTCAGGGAGTTTTCTAGAAAAGGAGTCTGGTCAAATTGGGATTTTTTTTAATCAATAAAAGTGGCAAGTTTGGGAATGATTTATGGACAAAAATGACTAAATTAAAGTTATATATTTTGTAAGATGTTTATAAAATAAAGTTGAGACCTAGATTTATGAAATCATAATTAAGTTATATGAGACTTCTTTCTAAAAAAAAAAAAAAAAAAAAAAAAAAATTTTTTTTTTTTTTTTTTTGGAAGTTGGGCTTTTTTTTGGGGAAATTTTGGTCAGATTTTTGGGAAAAAACGTGTATTTTTGCGATTGGGAAGCAGCCGAAAATCGGCTGTAAATTTGAGCAAAAAAAATCACTGAAACATCATACCCACTTGAGTTGGTCTGTTTTGATTTTTTTGACATTAGAAACATCAAAAGGAGGGTTTTCAAACATTTTAGTAGTGGCAGACCATTTCACAAAATTTGCTCTTGCAATACCTACCCATAACCAAACTGCCAAAACAACTGCAGATGCATTTTTCAACAACTTCATAGTACATTATGGAATTCCTACCCGTCTCCATTCCGATCAAGGTGCAAATTTTGAGAGTGAACCGATTAATCAGCTGTGTAAACTGACCAATATGAAGAAAACTCACACCAGCATATATCATCCGCAAGGCAATGCAGGACCAAAAAGGTTTAATCGTACACTTCTTGACATGCTGGGAACACTGGAGAACACGCAAAAGGCAGATTGGAAGAAATACATTAGTTCGTTGGTATTTGCATACAATAGCATTCCACATGATACAACCAGAATATCTCTATACGAGCTGATGTTTGGCAGGAAACCGAAATTGCCAATCGACTGTATGTTTTCAGAACGCAAGAAATGAACAAGTAACCACCAACAAAACCAACCAACAATATATTGAAGAACTGAAGGAAAGAATCAGCAAAACTAGACAGATTGAAGAACAACATTTGTCAAAAGCAAAACAAAAACAGAAGAAATATTATGATCAGAAAGTGAGAGGTGCAAAAGTTGAAGTTGGTGACCAAGTACTTGTGAAAATATTAGCTAGAACAGAGGGTAAACACAAAATAGCGGATAAATTCGAAGAAAAGATTTACACTGTCATATAACAACCTAGGAGTGAAATACCAGTTTTCCTTGTTAAGGGAAATGAAACACAGAAAACCAAGACATTACACAGGAATCATATATTTCCAGTCAATATAAGGACAGAAATTAATCCAGCACAGGATACTGATACTGAGGATCAGATTGTAGAAGAAACAATAGAAGAATGTTCAGTAGCAAAGAGTAGTGAAAAGAAAAGTGACGTCACTAATAGTGAAGAAGATTCAGATGAAGACGTAGATGATGTTATTGTTGTACCAACAATCATACACAGGGACGCCTGTAGATCTACTATGGATCAGAGAATCATAACAATAGAGGACGCAGAAAATGGAAGATTGGATACTGCTACAGAAATAGCAACAGAGACTCCATTGATCAGAGAGAATGAAATTATGGATAATATAGTTGTAGATGAGGGTGAAGACCAAGCTTTACCAGAAACACCAATTCATGAAGAACCGTCACAAATACAACAAGAGGCTACAGAAGAAGAGGTTGATATAAATCCTAGTGAGAATGTGACAAGTTTTAATACTAATGATGAGACAGTCGAAAATCATAACATAGAAACAGTCATAGAGAATACAGACGTCAGAAAGAAAAAACGTGTTTTACCACCAGATCCACCTAGAAGATCAAGTAGAGCTAAGAAAGCTCCAGATAGATTTAGTGAATATGTCATGTATAACATGCAAATTAGAGTTTTTTGATTCAAGACTACATGCTTTAGAAACTCTGATGTCTTCGGGTGATCTATACAAAATGGACAGTGAGGTAGCACGGAAAATTGTAAATTCTATCATGAATTAGACACTTAAAACAATTTTATATGTGTGTTTTTTATTTTCAGTACAAATGCGAAGTCGCATGTTTGCTACATGGAGAGAGTATTAACAGTGTTTATTTTTTAGAGACGCATGAATGAAGTTTGTGCCCTTATTTTGTACGGGTTCCTGAAAAATATTACAGGAATTGAGAATTTGTATTGTAATACATTAGAATATAAAGTAGTCTAGTGTTAGTTGAAGTAATTGAAGTTTTCAATAAACTACAATTAATGAAATAAGATAGTGAACATTGTGCTTATGTATATTTTGTAAATAAGGTAAATTATTAGTTGTTTTAATAATGATAGTTTGAGTATTTTGACAAAGTTTTTATTTTGTACATAAAGTAAATGATAGTTTACATGTATGAACTTGACTAAATTTTAAAAATTACATGACAATGACGGGACTTCATTTAATAAAAGGGGGAAGTATGTAACCTGGTAGAATTTCCAATAATTCTATCAGAGTAGTCAATTATCTACCTTTGAGCACTGTGAACAAATGTCATAGTTGACTGACTTTAAATCAACTCAGTCAGGTGACCACTGTGACCAATTACAACAATTGATTGATTTTAAAACCTGTTAAGCCAGATAATTCTTCCCTCTCTTTTGCATTGTGTTCTGGACAGTCAAAGTGTCAGCAGTCAGTTTTTGCTTGAGCTGCAGAGTTTCATTTCTTCATTTGTATTTCTTCTTATCAGGTTAGTACTAAGTGTATTAAACATGCAATACATTTTTGTACATTTTTGTAGTTATTATATACTGTTGAATTGATTGCAAATGGGTAATGCTCTGTTTGTAAATTCTTTGTATTGAGGTTTTGTGTATAAACTTGTATTTGGGAGAGTACTGTGCTTTTCCATTTTTTAAGTCCTATATGCAGTAATCACGCTCTTTCTATTGTGCACCATAAATCTAATGTTGCAGTTTTAACCATCACGAGTCAGTGAGACAAGAGAGAGGCGGACAGACAGATGTAAAAAGCCCAAACAACATTTGGTATGTTGATATGTATTGTATGTGTGTGTATGTGTGTGAAAGAGAAGAAAACATAACTGTTGTATGTAATTTATATCTGTGATGTTAACTGTTTTCTAAGCATTGTTTTATCATATGGATTGCATAGAGAATATTTTTACATGTTGAAGTGTTAATGTTATTCGGTCCACTAAAACACATCCTGTTAATAAGTTTATGTGTGAACATGATTTACTTGCAGGTTATTCTATGTTTTTCCTATATGAAATTAATGTTATGTTATTGTTTAATTTCAGGGCTTTAAAAGTCTTGAGCCAACCTACAGGGAATATTGTTATCCTTCAGTATTACATCATGAACATTTTCTTATGAACACTATTATGAAATTGAATATATTATTGAAAGAAACAGTTGTTTTAAGTTTTATATACTGACCATAATGAAATTCAACCTTGAACCCAGCTAGAAAGACACTATATTACATTGTATGCAACCAAAAAATATGCCACTCATCATTCTGTTTGAACACATCGAAACAAAAACAAAACAATCAGAAATTATTTATCTTGGTTCCCTGTCACAGTCTTTGTGAATGTCGAAATAGAGGAAACTCTAGAACTAGGAATCAAGTCAAATGTTGCCATTTGTTTTCTCAGACCTTTTCACTAAAATAAATTAGCTTTTGCAAAACAGTCTCTGAAGACTAGGAGAACTCGGAAGACATGCAGAACTCGCAATACAGTGCATTCTAACTTCATTTGGGCCATAAGATTTACTCAAGACCACATGTCACAAAGTCATTTGTTTACATGAACATTGTAAATGGATTGTTTTCTAGCCGGCTGTACAACTCCTATAACGAAAGAGGGACAGCGTCGATTTAACTGAGAAAAAGCTATGGAGAATATTCTATAAAAATATACATTCATGTATTCCACGATACCAAAACTTTTGATGCAATTAAGCTTAAATAAATTGGTTAAAACTAAAAATTTAACTTACAAAATAATTGCCTTGCTACCATGGTCGATTTCCTAAAAACGACTACACTAAATAACAAAGTGAAAAAATATTGGCTTAGTTTAATGAATAAATAGATCTCAACAAACAACAAAAGACCTCCATACCTCGGTTGATCTTTTCACACAGTAGAAACACCTCATCACCACCCTTAGCTTTCCCAGACGTCTTGTCAATACGGCAGATCACCAGGTCATTCAGTGCCTCTGCAAATGTAAAAATGCTTTTATATCTACAATCATTTAGCAGATCACTTATAAATTTCTGTGGATTTCTGCAGATATGGCTACCCACATCACATTTGTAACGTTCCCACTTAATTACACACACAACCGTATTTCTTATGTCATGGTATGTCACTCAGTTTAACTTAAATTCACACATTTGGCAAATCACCAAAGGAAGAAAATTACTATACCTGTATACCGATTTTTTAAAGTAAGCATTCACTAAAATATTTAAGATAAAATAAGTAACGTTCGTCATTCTGTTTTTTGCATGCTTTAAAACCTAAAAACTGAATATATCCAATACTGTGAATGACTTATACAATAATGAATTCATGCAATGTTATCACCAGAATATAACTCCTTGTTTTATCAAACTTTCATACTGTCAATATTGGCTAAAGGGAAGGTACCAGTAAATCTATTTACCTCAATTTGGTAATGAGTTATGAGCAAAACAACAAGAACAGGAAGGTACATCTGACTGTATCCTACTTTTATCATGGATAGCCTGGGACACAACAGGCTTCACAATCCTGGTTATCTTCCCCTGTTCATCTGGCAAGAACACTTGGAAACACAGCCTCACAACGTTCAGGTCGATATTCTGTCCCTTGTGCTTGAAACCCGCTTCAAAAACAATAATGCATTGTTAGATTTTTTTTTTTAAATTATAAATAGGACAATAGGCTACCAAAATACGATAACCTTACTATTTTAAGGAGTAAAAAAGATTTAAAGAGTATAAAAGATTCTTTTTGTAGGTTAATTTAGCTGCATTCAATTTTGCAATTTTACCATTTTACACAAAGACCTATTTTCAACCTCACAATGTGAAGAAGTGGGTCATGATGGCCATAAACCAGTTACATGAATTTACATTGTGATCTTAGCATGGAGATATTATAAACGTTTTTAATGTACAATAAAACAAGAGATGTGTTTGTCAGAAACACAATACCCCCTATTGCGCCACTTTGAAGCCATACATTTGACCTTTGACCTTGAAAGATGACCTTGACCTTTCACCACTCAAAATGTGCAGCTCCATAAGATACACATGCATGCCAAATATAAAGTTGCTATGTTCAATATTGCAAAAGTTATTACCAAGGTTAAAGTTATGACGCCGCTTTAAAGCCATATATTTGACCTTTGACCTTGAAGGATGACCTTGACCTTTAACCACTCAAAATATGCAGCTCCATGAGATGCACATGCATGCCAAATATCAAGTTGCTATCTTCAATATTGCAAAAGTTATTGCAAAACTTTAACCTCGACTTTAAAGTTTTGGGACAGAATGACAGACAGACAGGCCAAAAACAATATACCTCGGATCATTCGATCTGTGGGCATAAAAAACAAAATATCCCAGACTGGGGGGGATAAATTTTCACATGTATAACCATGATTTGAACAAATTTGTTAGAAGACCACCATATGATGTTCCAACAATATTTGAACAAAATTGGTTGATGGGCAACATGCATCGTAATTATTTAACCTCTAGGCCTTCAGAGTGTTTTTTTTAAGTTTTCACTATATACAGCGAAATTAATTATGCCCCCCCCCCCCCCAGCATGGCTTATTTCATTCTAGATCGCCTGTCTAATGGGGCAAGGAAAGTTTCAGTTTCAAAAGCTCACCCTGTGCACACACAAGTACATTGTACTTTGTTTTACTGTAATAGTAGTTAAACCAACCATGTAAAAACAGCCTTGCCAATTGTGTGAAAAGCAAGAGATAACTACCACATTTCACAATAATAACAAGTTTTTAAATGGACCTCTAGGGCTTACTTTGAAATGGGTCCACATTTATCTCCTGTCTAAGCTTCAAGTTCCCCTCCACGTCTTTCTTTTTGGCGCACTGTATTCCCAGATGTGGGAACGTTACTGTAGCAGTGTCGCGTATGCGTAGCGTGCACACACCCTTCTTGCAGTCTTTTCCCACGAGATTGTGGGGGTGGGGCTTGTAGGGCTCGTCTTTTGTGACACACGAGACAACTATCACTGCTGGGCCGCTGTAGTTGTGTATCTTTAAGAAAGATAAGCATCTGTTATTGCAATTGCAGGGGAGAAGGAGATTTCTGGTGGATTTTTGGTCCTATGCATGAGTTAAAATGAAAAGCTTGTGAAAACTTCACAACATTAGGGCCCAGGACTCCTGGTCATTCACCTGAGACCCAAAGGATTTGATCTGCTCTGTCCAGCTTCATGAAGATTGGAAATAATTGTGGCCTCTCAAGTATTCAAAAAGTACATTTTGACAACTGACAATACATGACACACAAAGCAAGACGGACATTTTACAACAGACGAAAGGTGATGACAAAAGCTCATCATGAGCATGTTGTGCTCAAGTCTGCTTACAAATTCCAATGGACATGGTAATGGTATTAGAACAGATATTTCTGGACAAAAAAAAACAAACACAATCCGTACCATCCTTTGGTCAGGCAATTTTTAGACTGTGTACCTATAAAGATCTCAGTTGTCACAAAGATAAAGTGCTACTTAATAAGCATTTGTAGATTAAACAAAATATTTTCCAGTTAAATTAAACATTTTTCAAAACTTGGTAGATTGTATTTTCTTCTGTTTTTTTTTGCATTTTCAATTATCCAGTATCATAGAACTATTACATCTTAATTTTGTTAAATAATCAAGTACATTATAGATATAACAAGAGTTCCGCGGTCGGAGATGACCGCATTGAAGCCGGATTTTTGATTTAAATGACAGGAAAGTACCTTTCGTGTTTTTGTCAATGCAATACTTAAATTACTGAAATATTGTTCAAAGGTCAAAATGAAATGTTAGTACTTTTCAAGGCATGAGCAAACCTTGTGTTATGTTTTGAATGCATGCATATACATGAACAACAATAACATTTAAGGTCAAGTTTGAAGACTCTAGGTACAAGCATACCAAAGTTATAACATGGAATAAGAACTTTAACATTTTTACCTACCAAAGTTATAAGAACTTTAACATTTTTACATTCAAGGTCACAGTGACCTTGACCTTAGAATGAATGACCTTGAAATGACCAGTGGTCATCTAAGTGTGCTTGCAAACCTTCATGTCAAGTTTGAAGACTCTATGTCCAAGCATACCAAAGTTATAACAATTTTAACATTTTAACATTTAAGGTCACAGTGACCTTGACCTTCAAATGAATGACATTGAAATGACCAGTGGTCATCTTCTAGTACTGGCCAATCTTTATTTCAAGTTTGAAGACTCTAGGTACAAGCATACCAAAGTTATAACATGAAATAAGAACTTTAACATTTTTACATTCAAGGTCACAGTGACCTTGACCTTCAAATGAATGACCTTGAAATGTCCAGTGGTTACTTACTAGTTCTGGCCAACCTTCATGTCAAGTTTCAAGACTCTAGGTCCAAGCATACCAAAGTTATAACAACTTTAACATTTTTACATTCAAGGTCACAGTGACCTTGACCTTCAAATGAATGACCTTGAAATGTCCAGTGGTTACTTACTAGTTCTGGCCAACCTTCATGTCAAGTTTCAAGACTCTAGGTCCAAGCATACCAAAGTTATAACAACTTTAACATTTTTATATTGAAGGTCACAGTGACCTTCACCTTCAAATGAATGACCTTGAAATGACCAGTGGTCATCTGTTAATCCTGGCCAACCTTCATGTCAAGTTTGAAGACTCTAGGTCCAAGCATACCAAAGTTATACCATGAAATAAGAACTTTAACATTTTTACATTCAAGGTCACAGTGACCTTGACCTTCAAATGAATGACCTTGAAATGACCAGTGGTTACTAACTAGTTATGGCCAACCTTCATGTCAAGTTTCAAGACTCTAGGTCCAAGCATACCAAAGTTATAACAACTTTAACATTTTTTATATTGAAGGTCACAGTGACCTTGACCTTCAAATGAATGACCTTGAAATGACCAGTGGTCATCTGTTAATCCTGGCCAACCTTCATGTCAAGTTTGAAGACTCTAGGTCCAAGCATACCAAAGTTATACCATGAAATAAGAACTTTAACATTTTCGAGCACGCCGCCACCCCGCCCGCCCGCCCGACAACATCAATCTATAAGCCGAGATTTTTTCGAAAAAAATCCGGCTAAAAAATTAAAAAACACAAATTCAATTTATATAAAAAATAAATCAATTAAAAATATGCTTTGAACATTCACAAAAGTACTTCTTAGCTTCAATACTTTCAATTAAGTACCTAAAGATTGTAACAAAAAAACAATCTGTTTAATTTTTTAAGGAAGAAAATCAAAACCAAATAAAGGAAAGAAACAGATTTAATCTATTCATTTATGTGTCATGTCAAAAAAAATAACATGTCCGTGTACTTTTCTGTGTACTTTTCAATAGTTTTTCAGTGATTATAAACAGGAAACTTACTGTCTATTAAATTCCTGTCTAAAAAGCACTCAAATTTCTAGTGATAGCATTAGTTTAAATACTGTACTTGCATCACTTGACACTTCAAAAAGTATCAAGATAAATAATAGTATGACGCTTTTACTTTTATTCTAACAATGTAATGCAGACAGCTATTGATGTGTCAACCACAAACACTGTTGAGTTTACAAATGCTTGTCACTCAACAGTATTGTCATACAACTAATCATATAAATGAGCCATTATCAAGGAAGACCGGGTTTAATGCATTTGCATAATCCCCCAAAAATAATTAAGTGTAGGGTAATTGTTTTTATGCATTGCAATTCTCCTCATTGATATCTTTTACATCCATGAATGTTCATGTTGAAAGAAAGCCCTGAAAAGTTACATCATACAAAAACAACAGAGGGAAATAACTCTTATTTTAGAAAGTGTAGGGTTATGGTTGAAGCACATGGCAGTTCTTCACATTGCTTTCTACACACCCATTGAGTTTCATGTCGAAATATTGTATTGTATCTGAGATTTAGCTCTGAAAAGTTACATCATCAAAAAAAGTAATAACTCTTATTAAAGACAGTGTAGGGTTATGGTTCTTGTGCATGGCGCTTCTCCTAATTAATATCTATACACCTATGAAGTTTCATGTTGATATATTTTATAGTTTTTGAGATTTAGCCCAGACAAGTTTTGTGACTCATGGACTGACAGACGGAAAGATGGGCAACGCAAATTCTATATCACTTCGCAATTGGCAGGGTATTAAAATCCATAACAGCAGAATTTATCTGGGAAGACATGTTTTTAAGCATGTGTATAAAACTCACATTCTGACTTTTGAATAGAAATTCCCTGTCAACTTGAACTCAACGGCTGGGTTTATCAATGCTTCAGCTACATGTTGTACATGTACTTGAGTACTTTAAAAATGCTTAAGAAAATGAAATAATTATAACAAACATTATTCTTATAGTGCATACATGTTTAACATAAGGATATCTAGAGCTGTGTCATAAGCAGGGGTGTCAATTGGCCCAAATTTGAAATCCGGAAAATTAAGCCGTAGGATAAAGGGAAGAGAGGGCCCAACCCCCGAGCCCTAGCTTATAGTTCTTTTTTTATAGTCTTTCTAGGTGCAATTTCTGGTGAGTACAATGCGAAATATTATTAACCAAACCATCCGTAACACCGCAGGTGTATTTGACATTCTAAACAAATGATATTAAGAACTTCGAAATGTAATTAACAAACCAGCGTATCCGAAAAGGACTGTCCGAAAACATGTCGCGATACATCATTTGCAAATGAAATAAAATATGCATATCGTTTGACTGCAGAAAATGAAAACCAGTAACCAGTAACCTAGCAAATACGCAGTCAATATATAATTTGATTAACATATTGTTTTAAAATATGATATTGCAGTGCTTTACTTTGCCAGTGCCTGCTCATGTCAGTGCCAGCCGCTTACCAATCAGATATCAATAAATAAAATCGGTACCAAGCGCAAATGTCCGGAATGCCCACGATGCTATAACAATATTCGTTCTGAAATGATCCCGCACTAAAAGAATTTTTTCCCTACCCCCACCCGCCTTGAAACAAACTCATCGGATTTACATTCACCTCAAAATCAACCCTGGACGGCTCAAATCCTTATTTCCGGAATAATAAGTGTGTACAACACCCTTCCTCCAAACACTAATTGTTCAAGGGCAGATAACTCAGAAATGCATTGGATACTAAGGCTGAAAAAAATGTTGTACACAGTCATGTAATATTCATGGTTATGACTTAGTTGAAAAGGCACATGACTCAGAACGCTTGGGTCCTAAGGCATGAAAAACATCTCGTGCACAACTGTACTTCATGGTCATGACATGATTGTGAAATAGGTATCTAAGATAATATGGACAGAACAGAGTGATTCCAATCAACATACAATTAAAGTGGCGTATTGACGTGTTGCTAAAGAGCCAAACAATGAAAACCCAAATCAGTTGCCATTAGACAACATAATGTGTTTAAGTAGAAAAGATACTTAAAAAGAGGCATGTAATGGTTTCCAAAAAAAAACGTTCTTTTATACCATTTTGAAAGGAACTGACGTCATAGCTAAGCAGAGTACAGTAGATTGAATAATAACATATTGTTGTCAGCTTATTGCAAAACAACAAGCCTAGATTGAGTTCATGATTAAGAATCTATCACCATGTTTTAAAATCCTTTTTTAACTGAAAATACCTTTATTGCAGGAAAGGTTTTCCGTTCTGGGGTGCTGGATTCTCCCGGAATGCTTCCTGCAGATCTTCCTTCGCACTCATAACGGAATCTCAATCCCCGGGCCTTGGGCTGCTCCACTATTTCAACATATGGGCCAGCCACAGGGGTCCCCCGCGTAGGCTGATTAGAGGCCCCCTTCGGCTTGGATGTTGCTGCTGTATTTAGATTTGGGTCTGAAATATGAAACAAATCTGATTTACTATGAATTGCTGATTGATAGCCAAATAAGGAAAATGGTTGTGATCAGAAAATCAATAATTATTTTTTATTTTATCTATTTATAAACATGAATTTTTTTTGCCCAGGAAGTGGTCAGTGAGCCAAAATTAATAACTGAGTTGTGTTCTGAGAAAACTGGGCATAATGCATGTGCGTAAAGTGTCGTCCCAGATTAGGCTGTGCAGTCCGCACAGGCTAATCAGGGACGACACTTTCCACTTTTATGGTATTTTTCGTTTAAAGAAAGTCCCTTCTTACCAAAAATCTTGTTTAGCCTGAAAGTGTCGCCCCTGATTAGCCTGTGTGGACTGCACAGGCTAATCTAGGACGACACTTTACGCACATGCATTATGCCCAGTTTTCTCAGAACGCGACTTATCTGTTCAACCACAAAAAGCACTGTTTACTTTGGTTACATGGTTGGTCTAAAAATAAAGCACAAATATCCGGTAATATGATATCCAGGTACTGCATTCCATCTTCAAACAATACTCCAGAAAGAATAGCAAGTGAATGTGTTGTTTTATTGATACAGTGAAACCAATCTAAATGGTAAACCAGGATTCTGGGGACCACAACAAATATTTGAGTAACTTAACTTCCAAATTTGTCCAGTTTGAAAACATAACGGTTTCAAGTGCTTGCTCTCACCTGATGACAAATATTGCTGAATCCCAGGGTCCATGAAATCTAGGTTTTCCATGTTGACGTTTGCCTGTGTGAAAAGTTGTACGATCTGTTCCTGTGTAAGTGAGCCTGAAAAAGCAAACCAGGGTCATCAGTTACGCTGTGTAGATGCATATCGGTGGCCTTTCTGTCAAAATGCTGCCTCTCTGTTCATTCTTTGCTGCCTCTCTGTCATAAACAAGAACAAGAGGGCCTGAAAGGCCCAAAGTTGCTCACCTGAGATAACAAGATATTATTGGGACAAATCTTCTGACCAAGTTTCACGAAGATCGGAAAATAAATGTGGCCTCTAGAGTGTTAACAAAGGTTTACTATAGCCAAATAAGTAAAAATGCCCCGCCCCCTGGCAGCCATGTTTTTCAACCAACCGGCATCATTTTTGAACTCGTCCAAGATATTATCAGGATGAATCTTCTGACCAAGTTTCATGAAGATCGGACAGTAAATGTGGCCTCTAGAGTGTTAAGATATTACTATAGCCATATAAGGAAAAATGCCCCGCCCCTTGGAAGCCATTTTTTTCAAGCAAACATAATTATTTTCGAACATATCCAAGATATCATTGAGAACAATCTTCTGACCAAATTTCATGAAGATTGGCTACTAAATGTGGCCTCTAGAGTGTTAACAAGGTTTTACTACAGCCGTAATAGCATATAAGGAAATATGCCCCGTCCCTTGTGGCCATGTTTTTAAAGCAACCAAAACCATTTTCGAACTCATCCAAGATATCATTGGGACAAATCTTCTGACCGAGTTTCATGATGATCGGAAAATAAATGTGACCTCTAGAGTGTTAACAAGGTTTTACTATAGCCATATAAGGAAAATAGCCCTGCACCCGTGGTGGCCATGTTTTTCAACCAACCGGCATCATTTTTGAACTCGTCCAAGATATTATTAGGATGAATTTTCTGACCAAGTTTCATGAAGATCGGACTATAAATGTGGCCTCTAGAGTGTTAACAAGATTTTACTATAGCCTTATATAGCCATATTAGGAAAAATGCCCCGCCCCTTGGCGGCCATGTTTTTCATGCAAACGTAACCATTTTCGAACTCATCCAAGATATCATTTAGACAAATCTTCCGACCATATTTCATCAAGATTGGACAATAAATGTGGCCTCTAGAGTGTTAACAAGGTTTTACTATAGCCATATCAGGGTTTTTTTTGGCCCGATTTTATAGCCGAAATTCGGCTATGTTCCCAATCCCAAAAAGTATACTTTTTTTTTTTTTTTTTAGAAAGAAGTCTTATGTGTATTTTATCTCAATTGTAATTCAATTACATCTAACAAAGTATTATATGATTTTTTTCTTTTAATCTGAATGATTGTAAAGAGTTATATCAAATTTAGTATTTCCCTTATCAGTGGACTTTTCATGTGGAAAAAAAGGCTAATGAATTTATTTTCCCAATTTCATGGAAATGTCGATAAAATTCCCAATTCCAAAGCCATGGGCTATCTTCCCAAAAAGTGGAGAAAAAAAAACTGCATATAAGGAAAAATGCCCCGCCCCCTGGCGGCCATGTTTTTCAACCAACCGGCATCATTTTTTGAACTCATCCAAGATATTATTGGGATGAATCTTCTGACCAAGTTTCATTAAGATTGGACAATAAATGTTGCTCTAGAGTGTTAACAAGATTTTACTATAGCAATATATAGCCATATAAGGAAAAATGCCCCGCCCCTTGGCAGCCATGTTTTTGAAGCAAAATTACCATTTTTGAACATATCCAAGATATCAGTGGGACAAATCTTCTGAGCAAGTTTCATGAAGATTGGAAAATAAATGTGGCATCTAGAGTGTTAACAAGGTTTTACTATAGCCATATAAGGAAAAATGCCCCGCCACCTGGCGGCCATGTTTTTCAACCAACTGGCATCATTTAGGAACTTGTCCAAGATATTATTGGGATGAATCTTCTGACCAAGTTTAATGAAGATCAGACAATAAATGTGGCCTCAAGAGTGTTCGAACTCATCCAAAATATCATTGAAACCAATCTTCTGACCAAATTTCATGAAGATTGGACAATAAATGTGGCCTCTAGAGAGTAAACAAGGCAAATGTTGACGCCGCACAATGCACAATGGACGACGGACAAAAAGCGATCACAAAAGCTCACCATGAGCACGTTGTGCTCAGGTGAACTTAAAATGAATGATTGTAATTCACAAAACAGGTGAGAAAATCTAAAATTAAAACCAGTAAACACATTTGTGCATAAAAAGAGGTGGTCCATGAGTTGAAGCATATATCGAGCTACAGGTTCACAGTATTCTGCAGGTCCAAACACTTATCACAAACTCTATTGAAGATGGAAAGATGACGAGGGTGGTGGAACAATCGTGCATACATACAACTTTGATGACTTTTTAACATAGCTTTTCCGTAATATGTAAAATATCTAATGCCATTGATATCATCTTTATGATAAAATCTTTACGTCCAATGTTCGCTATATAGTAATTTTCATCAACTTTACTTAATTCTCCTAATAGTCCTAGGAATCAATGGATGGGAAGGAAACTTGATTTGATCTGTAATTCTTGTAATTTGATTAATCAATTAACGTACCAAAAATGAGTCTAATATCTGCAAGGGTTTATGAAACAAGTCCCCAAAACATTTATTCTAGGGAGAAGATTTCTAAGCCCAAGGCTTGTAACTTCGCAAAACATCAATGGACCAGAACAAAACTCGAACTTGATCTGTAAGTAATGAATGTAGACTCACTCACCAAACATCAGGTCAATATTATATTTTAAAACATTTAGAAACAAGAGTGCCAAACCGTCACAAGATACGCCCCTTTAAAGGTTTTGGACACCATGCTTAATGCTTGAAATGCACTAAGTGACCTAGTGACCTAGTTTTTTACCCAGCATGACCCATAGTTGAACTTGACCTAGATATTATTTAGATCAGATGAAAACTACTTCAATTAGATAGCAGACACCATGCTAAATCCTTGAAATGCACTTAGTGATCCAGTGACCTAGTTTTTGACCCGGCATGACTCATATTTAAACTTGACCTAGATATTGTCTAGATACAACTTCTGACCAAATTTGGTGAAGATCTGATGAAAACTACTTCAATTAGAGAGCGGACACCATGCTAAATCCTTGAAATGCACTAAGTGATCCCATGACCTAGTTTTTGACCCGGCATGACACATATTCGAACTTGACCTAGATATTTTCTAGATACAACTTCTGACCAAATTTGGTGAAGATCAGATGAAAACTACTTTAATTAGAGAGCGGACACCATGCTAATTGCTTGAAATGCACTAAGTGACCTTGTGACCTAGTTTTTGACCCGGCATGACCCATATTTCATATTTACCTAGATATCATTTAGACACAACTTCTGACCATATTTGGTGAAGATCGGATGAAAACTACTTCAATTAGAGAGCAGACACCATGCTAAATCTTTGAAATGCACTAAGTGACCCAATGATCTAGTTTTTGACCCAGCATGACCCATATTCAAACTTGACCTAGATATTGTCTAGATACAACTTCTGAACAAGTTTGGTGAAGATCAGATAAAAACTATTTGAATTAGAGAGTGGACACTGCTGTGGACGCCACCACCCGCCAGACAAGGGTTTTTGAAAAAAACGGGCGTATAAAAGCTCTGGAAACAGAATGCCAAACAGATAAGTGGACACTGCAACTTCAAAATGCCACCCTTACATTGGCATTGAAATATCACTAGATCAAGCCAGCACTAAATGCCTTCTGTATCCTGACTCCATCTGACAAAGACTGTATAATTAGAATGAGGATTTATATTATATACATTGTTCGACTGCCACAATTGTTACGCTTTGTTAAATAAAATATCTAATAAGCATGGCTTCAAAACTGCCATTATATTTGGGGGTCTCAAAATGCTTGCAAGAACATTTGTCTTAACTCTACAGCCAGAAATTTCAAACAATTTCTCCGGAACTTTGCTTTGCTATGATGAATAAAAAAAATCCACACACTACCTAAATGAATTGTATATTAATTGCAGACTTTGGCTTTAGAATGGCTACAAAATGGCCCTTGGTGTTTTTAATATGCAACAGAATTGTTAAAATGGCAAGTAAAGGTGGCGAATTTCTGTATACCCAGCGACAGCGCTGAATTGTATACTTCACCTAACACATAAACAGGTTGCTACTTCTATTTCTTGAAGGACATTTTTTTATTTACCACTGGTTAAAAACAACAAAATATTACGCTTATATGTCAACTAATTAGCCATTGATATGCACTTAATTAAAATAATTCATCCCTAAACGCTAATACAGCATTACTACTACAGCTTTTCTGTCTTTTTGTAAAGCCAAGCTACAACTCAAATTTGAATTTCAAATAATTTAAGTTAGCTTTACAAAAGACTAAATGTAGTTTCACTAATACACCCCAAAACCATAATGGACAGGGACAAAGCCCAGCAATAGAAATTTAACCTCGAGACATTGATTATGATACAGATTTTAGTGACAATGATTGATAGTGATAAAGGTTTATAAACAAAACATTGATGACATCTACGTGTACAACTGTGCGCTTTAAACAGAATCCACCATGCATTTAAAAAGCAGTTACTGCTGCATCCATTAAGGACGTAGGGGCAGAGCAGTTGCATGCAAATAAGCATGGTTTAACATACCCAGTATTGATATTCTAGTAGAATGATGGCATAATAATTTATGCAATAGAGTAGAAATGAATCAATAAAAACAATCAAGTCATTTGAATATTTGTTTAATGTTACAATTTATGATAATTTCTTCATCAAACATATGACTTTTTTGTGAATATGTACACTAGCCCTGAAACTGATTTTAAGGCAAAGGCAGTTGAACTCTTTTTTTATTGTTGGATTGAATTAATTGAGGTTTTTCATTTGTTGTTTTTCATCTTGATTTATTACAAAGAAAACCCAGTTTTGGAGGGACTTAGTATTGTTTAAAACAAGGTAAAACTAGAGCTTTGTCACAGATGTGACGTATAACCCCATGTGCCGCATAATGACACAGACTATTTTGCATGCTGTCTTCACAAAACAAAGAATCTAATTTATGGCGATTTTTAAGAATTATTATGCCATTATCATATATGGTCATTTTTGACCTTTGAACTCAATGTGTGACCTTGACCTTGGAGATATCGACATGATTCTTTCATGCGACACACCGTCTAATGATGGTGAACAAATGATTTTAAAATGTCACAATGAACGACATAGTTATGGCCCGGACAAGCTTATTTATGGCCATATTTGACCTTTGAACTCAGTGTGACCTTGACCTTGGAGATATCGACGTAATTCTTTTGCGCGACACACCGTTCAATGATGATAAACAAATGTGCAAAATGATTTGAAAATCTCACAATGAACGACATAGTTATGGCCCGGACAAGCTAATTTATGGCCATTTTTGACCTTTGAACTCAAAGTGTGACCTTGACCTTGGAGATATCGACGTAATTCTTTCCCGCGACACACCCTCCAATGATGGTGAAAAAATGTGCCAAATGATTTTAAAATCTCACAATGAATGACTTAGTTATTGCCCGGACAAGCTCATGGCCATTTTTGACCTTTGAACTCAAAGTGTGACCTTGACCTTGGAGATATCCACATAATTCTTTTGCGCGACACACCGTCCAATGATGGTGAACAAATGAGCCAAATGATTTTAAAATCTCACAATAAATGACAACGTTATGGCCTGGACAAGCTCATTTATGGCCATTTTTGACCTGTGAACTCAAAGTGTGACCTTGACTTTTGAGATATCGAAGTAATTCTTTCCCGCGACACACCGTCTAATGATGGTGAACAAATGTTCCAAATGATTTTAAAATCTCACAATGAACAACATAGTTATTGCCCAGACAAGATTTCAGGACAGACCGACAGACAGACAAAGTGACTCATAATTATATAGCCCGCATTACCAATGGTAATGGGGGTATAATAAATTCATTCTGATAGCAGCCAATACTATTCCAAGTGTATTGTTAAAACTAGCATAGAGAGGTTGCTCCGAATACCAAACACTAAAGCGGATTTTTATGTTGTTCAGCATTATGAGCACTTGTAGTCAACAAGATATAATTCTCCAATACATTTATACTACTACTTACATGTTTTCCGATATAATACTGTTTGATTGGATTCTGAAAGAAGTTACTGGGTGAACAAATATAATTTTATTTAATATGATCAACTACCCCTAATTCCAAACAATGCTCCTAGAACTGTTCATAACTGCTCCCAATGCCAAACGGTTTGAGTTTAGAAAAAACAAAATAAACAATTGTATGTAATCAGTACTGATAATCTATCATGGACTATTTTAAGGTACAATTTTACAAGGGCAATATGATCATAAACACAGCACATAAAACACAAACACATGCTTTTAAGAACAATCATGATAAATCTTCAAAGAGCAATGATTCTGCCTACTGTCCTTAAACACTTACATATGCCATAGTGTTTACTTGTAATGGACACACGTATTGAGATGTTTTCAAATAGTAAATGGTACTTCTTCAACACTGATTAAGCAGTATTTGCATTCAAATGGTTCATCTGAGCTTTCTATGAGCTGTTCTGAAACACAGGCAAAATGAAAGCCCCTGAGGCAATAAGTGCACTCATTTTTGTCATCCTAGTCCAAGGCCTCTATATCTGGCAAGACCGTGCTTCTTCTTGTACTTGTCTATTTTTCTGTTCAATCCTCTTTTTATTTGCATTTTCTTTGTACTTTTGTTTCTTTTCAAGCATGTTTTTTTTCTTAGCTCTTCGTCTTTCTTGATTTTCTTCTGCAACCTTTCTGTCTGACGTTGCTAATTTTCGTTTAGTTCTTCTTTTTCTTTCACCCACTCCATGTAACGGTAACCATTTATGCATTTTGGCATTATTGTTCTATGTGTCTTTGCTTCTTTTGATCAGTTCTTAGAAGTTTCAAATATCTGTTGAAAGGTGAAATTGCATCACCACAAGTAGCTGGTAGGCCTTTGAGAGATTCAGAGGAGGAGGCTAACCTGTAACAAAACACGCTGTAACTTCAGGGGTTGCAACTGCAAGGGCTGACATAGAGGTCGCAACTGCAGGAGCTACCACAGGGGTTGTTACTGCAGGTGGGGCCACAAGGGCTGCAAGTGCAGGGGCTGCCACAGGGATTGCAACTGCAGGGGCAGCCTCAGGGGTTGCAACTGCAGGGACTGCCACAGAGGCTGTAAGTGCAGGCTCTACCACAGGGTTGCAACTGCAGATGCACTCGCGCAAGGGCTCAGGGCTTTTTTTCCCGTTTTTTGTGGAGCGGCCTTGGCACCCCTGTTTTGAGAAAAAACAAGTCGCGAACTGTTCAAAATTGTGAAAAAAAAAGCCGCAAACCTTCTAAATTGTAAAATTTTGAGTCGCGTCCTTCTTGAAATTGTGAAAATTTGAGTCGCAAACTTTTTGAAATTGTGAAAATTTGAGTCGCAAATTTCCCAAAATTGTGAAGAACAGCCATTCTCACAGAAGGAAACAAAGCCCTGGGGCTGCAAATGCAGAGGCTGCCACTGGGGTTGCAACAGCAGGGGCTACAGGTTCTTCAACTGCTGTTGCTGGTGCCATAACCGAAGATGAATTCGTAGCCCTTAAAGCAGTTATTTTATTGAAAACGGTGTTTGGGGCAATCTTTATCCATCTATGAGTAATAGCACAGGTTTTCTTCTTGAGAGAGTACTGTTTTAGATCCTATTGTGGCGGTAGCATACTTTTTACACACATCCATGCAATGATGTTTCAGGGATGTTGTAAACTTCTGATGCCTTGCCGAAAGACATGCATCCGTTTCTGATAGCATCAGCGCCAATGTCAACGATGCAGGGGTCATACCTTCTTTGCTTTGCTCTCACTTGACGGCTCATGACTAATTGATAACAGTAAGTTGTGAGCTCTGTTAAAAGCCAAGCCAAGAAGCGAACAATGCAAATGAGAAATACGCATAAATATATATTGTAGATGCCATGTTAAAGCTGTATTCTAAATCTACAGTAATATTAGGCTTCAATAAATGACCAAAAACGGTCAATCTAAAATTAAGACGGATTTGGGAGCAGTCCTCAATTTTGGTATGTAATTCCGAACAATATCAATTCCTTAAGCCCAGGGCCCCTAAACATGTCGGAGACACAAATGATAATAAGATGTTTCCATATAACTTACATTGATAGGTAGTTAAAAAAGAAAAACATGTAATGTTTTATAACCTTAGCAAAATCGTGACAAAGCTTAGCCTATTGCTAATTTCACATACCGATGTGCACAGGATTTAATCAATTAAATGTCTCCGAACTACCAAAAGCGCCATGAACACAAAATGTTGAGGAAAAGAACGAGCGTACCGGTAGTTGTGACATTATGATACTGATGTAATAAATCCAGCATGCATCACGATTTATTAATAATATTGATATTTATATTTTGTTCGGAATAAGGAGCTGTTGGGATTTAGGTTCATCCACTCTAGTAACCATAGCTTTATAGTATGTGTCTATTTTAAAGTGACATTAGACGCATCTTACAGTATATGCTACGTTTATAGGTGTCTATCGCAACCGTTGATTGTTTTTGGTGTTTTCACTCCTTATACACTTATATTTGTTAATGCAGCATCAACATACTAAAACAATATCCCATAAAGAGAAAAATAATGCATTTGAATATCAACCGTACTTTTGTTTGACAACTGACAACAGAAATGATTAGTTTTCCTGCAACGATATCTATTCATATGACACTCAAACACTTACTCTGATCCTAATAAAAAGACAGTCCCACTCGGCTTAGAGGACTGGGACAGTCATGATAAATATTGAATATAGCCTCTAAACCTATAATTTTGTGCACCTTAAATTTCAATGGCATATCTTTCATGAAAAATCATTAGACAATAACTAATAATATATACTTTTTATAAACAATTGGTAGCAAAATGAGTTGCAGATAATTGGTCAGTTACCATATTTTAACTAATTCTTTTGACCTGTTAATTCTTTTCAGCTCAATTCAACAGTGAAAATGCCCATAATTTCACTTTAATAAAAACATTCTTTTATGGTGCAGACTGGATACTAGGTGGTAGCGAGTTGGTAGCCAAAAAAGTCTTGCAACTTTGAGCTTCCAACTTCCAGTAACCTGGAGGGTCAGTAGGTGACAGTGCGATTTTTGCAACTATAATACATAATAATATATAAGACAACAATCATGAGGAAAAAAACAATAAATATATCAATTGTCCGTTTATTCTGACCTCGTTTCAAAGAAATAGCCTAAACAATGTTTAAAATCTGCACATTTCCTTCATCAGACGGCTATGTTTGTCAATGTTTTGATCCTAAAAGGTTTTAAGAGTAGTTTCCCTTGGAGGCCCCTCTCGAATTTGTATTGTGCTCTCTGTAGTTTGCATTACAATACGATTAAAGTATGCTGGGTATGCGGAAAATTTTACCCCCAAATGATGACACGAGACCATACGTTATGATTGTGACCGGCCTATTGCGATAAATGTTCATACTGCGTCAATTTGGGATTTTGTCACAAAACAACTGTCATTAGAAAGGATGACAGCTTTTTATGCCCCTATTGTGAATAGAATTTTATTTAGCTATTTTCCGTTAGTAAATACACTTTATCTAGATCTAGACCTCTGAATACAGTTATCACAGTTCATATTTCGTTTTTATGAATACCAGTTTTGTTTAAACCATTCTTTTCAATACAGTTTCAGGGCTCGAAATTAACACTCGCACACTCGCAAAATGCGAGTGAAAAATACCGATTGCCAGTTAAGTTTTAAGCCACTAGTAATTTTTTGCGAGTAACGAAATAGTGAAAACAACAGTAATATTGCTAAATGCGTTCGACATCCTGAACGCTAAACCATATGTCATAGAACGTCCTAATACCCGTATGCGGAAGCTTGCACCTTGTATATAGACTAGTATACTTATAGTACAGATTCAAGGATGGTATTGGTACAAAGAATGTTAAACTGTCGACTAATTCACACGTGTTCATTGAACTTGAACAGACATGGCGTCAAAGCGAAAAATAACTAGTTTCTTTTTGCCCACAGATTGAAATAACAATACGAAAGATAAAGCAAAGTTAACTGTTGAATAAAAAAATGAAATTAAATTATGTTTCCAGCAAAATTTGCGAGAATGTTTTTGATTTTGCAAGTTGGTATTAAAGCTGCTCGCAATGTTTTTCAAGTAGAAAAAAAAGTTAAATTCGAGCCCTGAGTTTATTCACGAAATTCATCTAAACAACACATATTTAATACAAATAAACACATATTCACAAAAACATACATCAGTTATTATAAACACATCCCAGGACGTCGTCAAAATCGGTGCACGATCTTATAGGGTAATATATTCTGTGTGACGCAGACTATTATGTACATGAATGTTTAAAGGTACCTAACTCCATTATTATTATCTGTAAACCAACATATTTCACTCGTTATTTGTTAAACAAAAGATAAATCATAAAGTATAAATCAAGTTTAGTTATTGTCTAATGATTTTTCATGAAAGATATGCCATTGAAGTTTAAGGTGCACGAACTTAAAGGTTTAGAGGCTACAACATGAGAACACAGGGAAAAGTCTCGATTTTTACTATATACTATATATATATATATACTAAGTATATATAGTATATAGTAAAAAAATCGAGACTTTTCCCTGTGCATGTGGACATGTTAATCTAAGTGTAAACTGTGTTTTCCCAGACTGGCCAGAGGCGGACGATTTACAACAACCATGACATTCTTGGTATATTGAACAGCATATGTAATCAAGTTAATAATTTAAAGAAAGAATAAGATATGACCTTAATATAAAGATCCATGTTTACGATCCTATAATCAAAATTCAAATCGGTAATGTTTAGGACCCCAATATAAAGATCAACAAATCTGTCATTTGAATGGATATGATGCAAAAGCCAAAACGATTGACAACAATAGGAACAATATGACTTCGGTACGGAATAATAAAAACTTAGAAAACAGCGCTTGTTTAGATTGAAATTATTTAAAAAATACTTACCCGAGACTGAATTTGTGTTATTCGCCATCACTCTGATAGCGTTGGTTCTGTATGTTGTGCGGTTTTCCGATACGTAATGTACTATATTTAGAAAACTGGAATTTATCAGGAAGTCACTAAATGCGTCCCTGATTTGTGCTCGTTGTATGCTGAAAGTAACCTGAAACGCCGGGAACCTGTTTGTTTCGTTTTCGTTTTCAGGAAATCATGGTTCCCTGCCTATGGGCGAGACTTGATCGTTTTAATGTAACATCAATATAAATAAATGAAGTAGTTATGTTTTTTAGTTTTTAAATTAACATTGAAGTTACCAATTATTATGTTATCACATTACCATTGCCTCATGGCTAAAATGTACACTTTAACATAGTTTTCTGGCTCCCCGCCGGTTCACCAGCATGGTTAGATATCAATCAAATCGTTGAAGATTGTTTAGAAGCAAAACGAGAATTTGCGCTGTAGCATTGCCACGTCTCAATAAAACATTAATACTTCGAGGATCCGTTGTTTGACTCGTATCGGTGAACCATTAATTGTAGCTTCGTATGGTTTACCCGACTTGTTTGCATCGAGTACTGTAATACTCAGTACATGTTGTTCAATTTTTGTTTATTTTCATTAACTTTGTTATATATCAAGCTACCACTGAAAAATGTATCGGTTTGCGGTGGGGTATCTTGCTCACAAGTACGAAAATAAGTTTAAATAAATTTACAATAATGTCAAATTATAGAAGTAAAGTATAACAATGTGCCAACACGTAAAATGATGGGAGACAACTGAACGAGTGGCATATAAGTAGGCTTATACATGCTATACTTCTATGCCAAGTTAAGTGTTTAGAACTACCCAATTATCAGGCTTCGCAGGGTGGAGATAAAGAGACTTTATTGTAGAAGTCGTTAAATTTATTTAACATTTCAAATTGTCACACAATAAAAAAAAAACATACTTACTTATCAAATAAGGAAGTTAAATAACAATCGATTCATTATAGAATAATCCACGTTACTTTTTCTACTTATCCAGACCATGTTTATATAGCCAAAATATAGACACAAACATAAAAACTCTTAAAATAAACAACAGATCAGACAATTGAAATTTAGAATGTTCAATACTTGATCATTTCGTTTAAGGGTTATACATGGAAAATTCCAGAAGGTATCCCATTTAAATACAAAATAGAAATAGAAAACGGAATTACCAAAGTAGTTCCCCAAAACGTGTATACACATAACTTTACATAAGACTTATTTATACTCTGTATAATTATGTTTTTAGTACGGAATCCGGACAGTGCCATCTTTAATCTCGTTCTTCTTTCATCAAGGGCGACACACGACAAACGAATTAAGCAATACATGATATTTTGCGCGACACACGAAACGACAAACGATGTTTGCGCGATACACGAAGCGACGCGCGAGAATTTACCACGAAATATCGCCCTCGTGTAGGTATCCCAAAAGGCGATATATCGTGGTAAATATCGCGTGTCGCTTCGTGTATCGCGCAAAATATCGTGTGTCGCTTCGTGTATTGCGCAAAAAATCGTGTGTCGCTTTGAGTATCGTGCAAAATATCGTGTCTCGCATTCAAAGGGCGACACACGAAACACGAAGCGACGCACGATATTTTGCGCGACACACGAAGCGATACACGATGTTTGATTATTCAAATATCGCCCATATTATCCGAATCTCGTATATCGCGGTCTAATTTCAGACCGCGGGACACGACACACAAAGCAATGCTCGATATTTTGCGCGATACACGAAGCGACACGCGAGATTTGTACTGTTCAAATATCGCTGAAATAATATCGCCTGTCGACTCTCGCGTTTTCAAAAAATCAGGGGAGACAAAAAGGGGATATTTTTACGTCATCAAGTATGTGCATCAAGCATGGACGAAAATATCTTTTATTATTGTTTCGAGGGCAGCCATATTGATAGTAAATGGTTAAGAATTACTGTAACGCCGTTTAAAAACGCGAGAGTATCGCGCAAAATATCGAGAATCGCTTCGTGTGTCGTGTGTCGCGGTCTGAAATTAGATCACGATACACGTGATTCGGATAATTTGGGCGATAAATGAATACTAAAATATCGTGTATCGCTTCGTGTGTCGCGTAAAATATCGTGTTTCGATTCGTGTTTCGTGTGTTGACTTTTGAACGCGAGACACGATATTTTGCGCAATACTCAAAGCGACACACGAGTTTTGTGCGCGATACACGTAACGAAACACGATATTTGCGCGATACACGAATCGACAGGCGATATTTACCAAGATATATCGCATTTTGGGATACCAACACAAGGGCGGTATTTTGTGGTAAATTCTCGCGCGTCGCTTCCGGTATCGCGCAAATATCGTGTGTCGCGCAGAATATCGCGTATCGCTTCGTGTGTCTTTTCGTGTGTCGCGAAAAATATCGTGTATCGCTTCGTGTGTCGCCCTTGATGGAAGAAGGGCGAGATTATAGATGGCACTATCCGGATTCCGTATTTTAGCGAACACAACTTGCTCATATTGAGCTTTTGTGATTGCTCTTTTGCCGTCGATCGTCGTGCGTTGTATATCATGCGTAGTACGTCACCAACTTTAAAACTTTTTGAGCACTCTAGAGTCAACATGTTTAACCAAATATAAATGAAAGCCTTCGTGATATTTGCCTTAAGCATTGACATCTCGAAACTACGTCATGCACGATCAAAAATAAAGTCACTGTGTCCAATTGATGAAACAGATTATGATCGCTCATAAAGTCGTGTTTTTTTTCACACAATCTTCATAAAACTTGTTCAGGAAATTTGTTCTTACAAACTCAGTCGAGCTTGAAAATGGTTCCAGTTTTCTTGAAGGGGCAGTGAAGTTATGCTGATATGGCTTAATTGAAATATTGCGAACACTCTTGCAGTATTGTCCAATAATCATGTAACTTGCTCTTAATATGTGTTCTATTGACATCTCGGCCGAATACGAAAATCGACTCAGTTCACTTAAAATCATGGTCCAAAGTTGCAGGGCAGTTTTCGTAATATGACTGTATCCTTCAACAGTGACATTATGAAAGTAATCTTTTTGCACAATCTTAACGAAACTTGCTCAGAACATCTGTTTTGATAATTTATTGTCTGAGTTCAAGATTGTTTGCAGCTATTTTACTTTTGGCGGGGGCAATAATCGTTATATATTGTGATTACTAGAGAAGTATTTTTTGCCAATATATTAATGACAATTGCTTGATTTTTGGTTTTATACGATCTCGACCAAAAATGGTTTTGTTCAGTTGAATTGCATAGCCGTTAGAATAAATTGAAAGAACTGCCAATGACTATGTACTTTTTATGCTTTTCTGTAAGGAAACCATGCAAACACTACACATAAGTTTAAATAAGTTGTGAAAATTTCATCTATTGTTTACATTAAATTAAATTGACGTCCTATCTTTTACAGTTTAATTACAGTTGAGAAATTTGTTATTTGCGCAAGACTAAGTGCGAGGCTCGCCATGCCTCAAACCTACCCATATAGTGATTCCGTTACATATATTGTATCGTATTTTTGTAAGTGACATTTCAGTGTCTCATCTGTTGTCAAAAATTTGCTTAAAAAGACATATCCCCTTAAGCTACCAGACAGATTCAAATAAATATTCAACGAAATAATCATTTGCTAACCATCTTTCAAAGTCGTTTAAAGCGTTCCGTTCCGCTGCATATGATGGCTTATCATTGATAATTAAAGTGGAGAAAACGCAAGTCTTAAAGGTTTAAGATTTGATATTCAATATCATATAGTGGTCCACTAAACATATTGTTCAAATTACTCCCTGATGTCAAACTGGCAAGGGCTCACGGAATCACTTGAGCTCAATTGTTTAATATTGACTTATAGAGCTAAATAACTTTAACATACAAATCATCTTTTCTAAATAGACAACGGACATAGGTGTACTATTTTGCATATTACGTATCGGTGTCCTTTTGCAAGTTTGTTCAGTTCATGTACCTGTGATCGAAATGGCGCTTCCATGGGTGATGTGTTTCCCTTACATGTAAATTAAGATACATGTACTAACAATTAAATATCGTATAATATGAAAACGCACGGCCCAGAGTTTTTGAATTCACATCCTCTCCCAAATGTGTTCAAATCGTACTCTATGGGTAAACTTTTGATACTTCTTTGGCTAATTTATTTATATTGAATAAGTTTTTTTAGAAAAAATTATTCTCTTCATTAACCGTAAGGCCTAGTGTAGTAGTTTTTTTTTTATTGTAACATTGGGCTATGGTCCTCTAACAAGTTTGGTAAATTCACGCCCGTGTGGTAAATATCTGCCCCGCCCAATCTTTATTGAGACAATACAATTAGATTGTTTACATTCTAAGGAACAAACATACCAGTTAATGGCGTATATTAGTACCGGCAAAATCCTATTTGAATAGTATAGTGTGCCATGTTATGAGAAAATTACCATACTTACCATAGGACTTACGTTATTTAGTCGTTCATATTCACACAATTACCGTAGGACTTACGTTATTTAGTCGTTCATATTCACATGTTTTAATACATGCATGGCAAATATATTCCCTTCTTTTTTGTCTTTTTATAAATAATATAAGCATATAAAGGTGACATAGCATGACATATACTACAATACATCGCAATATTAACTGTATACAATATGTATATATGACATGAACTAAATAACAATTGTGCAGAATATGTTTTTTTAGGACGTGCGCGGTAGTTTTTTCACGCTAATTTGTTTTACAGTAGGACCGCTTGAGCACTAAGTGCATGCCTTTTGGGACATTCGAAAACTTGAATATAAACAAGATTGCTATCAAATAACGGACTAAAAACAAAAAATTAAACATTATAATGCCAAAAATGTTGCGTCCTATAATCTGCACAATACATATTGGACATCATATATATCTAAGAGTGCACAAACATTTTGGATCGCGTTTTTGCAGCGACATGTCTAGAATTACGGGTATAACAGTCGACATATTTGTATCATTGGAGATTTGTGTATCACTTGTTCTTGAATTTGTTTGAAACGGATAGCTTTCTTCAGCAGTACGCATGTTTGATTGAATCATGATACATTAAAAATGTCAAAGATACTTGATTATCTAAGTTATAATTTTAATCAAAACTTAAGTACACGAAATGATATTTTTAACACTCAATCGCACTTTTATCGCTGCGCGTGAATGATTGTAATTTCTAGAATAACGGCTTAATATATCAAATTGACTCTGTATGTGTTGTTGTTTAAGATCGTTTATTAAAAACATGCATGCAATCATATATCTACAATGGTCTGATACGAAACTACGTATGGGCGTGGCTGTATCGAGCTGCACATGCAAAAAGAATTATTGATTTGTGTTCGCATATTTTATTTCTGTTTGATCGATTCGAATATATAAAAAAATGTTACAAAATCTGTTCGCATTTGATAAAACACCATTGGTGTGCTTTAAGACATTGTATAAAATAATGCATTTGAACAAATGCTAGGATCGCATGTGCAACACATGAAAATCACACCCATACTATCAGACAAAAGATTGGACATGTAATTGAACATTATCATGTTAAAAAAGAAAATCTGTCTTTTTGTGTGACGTGTAAAAAAACTGAAGACATGACATGCAACCGTGTTAAGCATACGGGAATTTGAACAGACCCGTATTCGGCAATGGGGAAACCTCAGCATAAAACTTACAAGTCTAATAAGGACTGTCTATGACATTTAGATTTTAACAATCAAGAGAGCAATAAGTTCACAACTACAGTGTCTGTACACTCATTACAATTGAATGTTTTTTTTTTTTATTATACTGTGACACTAAAGTCATGCCAGTATTGTTTTCTCTATGCACATTTCTATATAAATAGCTTAACGGTTAATGGTGAATATACGATAAACAAGATTTCCGGATTTTCCGATAACGTCAATCGTATAAATAGACCATAAATAGCTTTAAATAAACAGATAAGATTTAAATAACTCGATATTTATCTCAACGTAAATTTAAAGTTTGATTCACTTACGAAACACTGGCAATGTTATGCGACACCGCTGTTAACGCGAGCCAATTTACACTATGTATTAAACATTTTTTTCGTTTGTATGTTTTGTTGTTAAATATATGCAAAGGAAAATAACAGCTTAATACATATTCTAGACAGATAATTAAGTTAAAAGGTTAAAAAGGTAACAACTGAATTAGATTCCAATTGCAGATAACATTAACAAAGACATAAATACTAAGATCTATTTAGAAAATGATGCAGTGGATAAATACGATGAGTGCTATATTGTGACAAATGTAGCTTGAGCAATTTCTTACCTCTGACTTATAGTTTTGCATGCGAACATTAAATACAAATAGTTGGGCCATGAGTATGGTTTATGCTTTATTCTGGGGTAAAGGTGGCGTTCGACTTGCTCTCAAACCGGTGTAAACACCCAATTCTTTGCATTGACAATTGCAAATCCTTTTATGTTTACAGTTAGTCGTCTTGTCTAAAAGCAGTTGATATGGGAAAAAATATCCTAATTTAATTATTGGAGTATCATTTTTTGCTTATTTCAATCGAAAACTCCTGATATACATCTTGGCATATTTTGACGTAACGTAATTGGGGTATTCATATCAATATTCATGTATTGCCCTGTTACTAATTCTGTCAATAGGCAGATCACGGGCTTAAACTGAAATCTTCAAAAGCACGTTTTCGTTGAAAACACTGGGCAAAGATTGGGTATGTAAGGTCGTATTGTGTTCCTCTACAAAGTATGTTTAAAATATGCCTCTGGGGGTCAACACGACATTGCTTCGGGGTCAACCTTTAAAATTTATTTTTGCATGAAACCGCAAAGCACAAGGCTTTATTCTGCTAAATATAAGTCATGAACATATCAAATTAAGACCGGTCATTCCTCAGGGGTCACATTAAAACGAAATGAATCACCATTACATGAACAAACATCGTATTCTCTCAGTATGTCATATCGGAAAGTGGTTCCATTCAATGTTTTTTTAATTAATCATCTGTGTCAAAACTAGCCACGGCGCAGGGGTCAAATTTTATTGTTTTCGGATTAAAACAATCTTCTTCGAATCTTTGAGGCCAATTAGTTTAATATGTTATTTAAGCATCAAATAGTGGCACTCAACTAAGTTTGTTTTTATCATATCCATGAAGTCAAAACTGGCTAAGCCTTGTGGATAAAATCATACATAATTTTTACACAATTAAATAACATTTTGTTCGTTAAATAGACAATCATGTGCGTACTTTTTGATTTTGATTTTTGAAGTCCAAAGTGCTCATAGGAGACCGTACTTACATAATGCGTTTGTTTGAAAGAAAATGAAATAATTCACAAATAAAATGTATTTAAGAACGTTGTTTCTTTACTTTCTAATCCATTTAAGATTACATAAATATTCATTATTGGATAGTACAATAGACTTCAATGAAGATTTATTTCCATTTGGTGATACTGGAGTTGTTAAACTGCGATGATAACTACATAATAATTCAAACATGAAAACGTCAGGAGTGAAAATCTTAAAAACATAATATCAATTATGAACATCTTGATCTCTCTGTCGTCTTCCAAATGTACCTGTTTGAAAAGAATATATATTCACAAAAAAGAAAGTGATACTGTTTTTGAATGGTAAAAATCATATTTTGCATATCAGTATTTATGGTAGTATTAAATGTGTTGTAGCAATTTTCATATTCGTTATTTGAAAAGGGCATCAATGTACTCAACGCTTTGCTCAATAAATTAGCCTGCACCTAATTAAGTCTATGAATAAAGAAGGAAGCACATTTTTTAAGCAGTTATTCAAATGTTAGATCGGTACACACCCAACGAGTCCATGTTCTACACACCTGCATTTATTGTTGTAGGAAAACCATAAGCAACACCAAACACATCAATTTAAAAACTGCAAGATTTGCAATAAATAATATAATAACTTGCCATATAAATAACGAGCTCGTAAAATTTAAACCATCTAAAACTAGTTTTAAACAGCAACTAAAATAAACGCTCTAAACATGTGCATGAAACATAAATGTATATAATAAAACAATACTAGACAGAAAAGCCAGACATAGCATTTACATAAACCAAAGAATAAAACTAATTCCAAGTACACAAGACGCATAAAGATTAAAGTCCCTCTTTTATCGAAAAACAAGAAAGTTGACAATGCCTCGAAGGCTCGAAGCAAAGGTTTAAATGTTTTAACAACACAAAGAACTTCATCACAAAACCTGCATCAAACTCGAGTTATTGAGCAGAAGCCATTTTATGCTTTTTAGAGCAAATGAATGAGATATTATATCGACTGACCCCAAAAACAATACACATTTCACGGGTCTTCATGGGTCCTACATTCTCTTTCAATTTAAGTATTATACCTTAATCCATATTCGATGGAGCTTAATCCGTTGTTGTATGGTTCACCAAAATGCAACTCTAAGCTAAATCTTCATGTAAGCTAACATACGCACAAACTTTCAGTGCAATACACCCATTCAAAGTCAGATTATTGCCTTGAAACCACCCCAAGATATGATAATATTGCCAAAGAAAACTAACATGGTTAGAATTAGAATATCACTTGTTATATTTATGCCCGCGATATCGAGATTTGAGAACCAAGTACAAACTTAATCTATCTTTTACCGCTGTCAACAATTTCACTCCTAGGAGGTCCAGTATTAATACTATACAATGAGAAAATAATTATAAATTTATTTACTATGCTTTTTTAAAACGAAAAGATAACCTTGCTAGTAGATACTTTATTGATCTTTTTATAACAGAATCGATGATAACCAAATATGCTTTTATTTTTCATTTAATAATTTAATTATGTGAACTGCTTTTGTCAGTATTTCGTTTGTGTTGTCAACCTTATGCATATTAATTAATATTTGTCTTAAGTCGTGTATTTGATGCTTCTTACACAAAACTGAAACTGCTCAAGTGTGTTTATATATTGAGCTGATGAGGAATCCCATTATCAGTTTAATCCTTGAATCATTATGACATGTTTGTTACTGTCGATTTGGCTCCTTTTGTATTGTACAAAATGACTGAGACAAACTATAATAAATTCCCCCGATGAAAACTTTGATAAAATAACACACATACACACACACACGTACACACACACACAAACTTTTCTGAATGAACGTATCGGAGAGAATTCGGTATCCAACTTTCCACGAGACGGTAGAGCTGGTACGGGATTTATCTTCCTTTGTTTGTCTCAATATACGCTTTTAATTCACTCTCGTGTAGAAGATCATTTCCAGGCAGTTTTATCGTTCCATGCTCTCACGAACAATCTCTGCCATCACAAAAAAAAATTCCGGATCTGTAAAATATTATGAAAAGTAGTATCATTGTCTTTTATATTTAAAAAGGGTATACATTTAGGTTCATATAAAAAATGCCTTAATTAAAAAAAATAGCAACGGGAACATATAATTGTACCACGTGGCTCGGCTGTCATCACGTGGTTGGTTATAACGGAAGGGATTTGTTCCAGCTATGCTGTTTTCAGTCAAATCTCTACGCAGAGGTTGGTTCCACAACTTCACGACGGAGTAGAATTATTAATCGTTAATATTCTGGGGGGGAGGGGGAGTAGTTTGTTAAATATAACGAACGTATTGATAGAATGGTCGATGCATGCATGACAAAACGACGGCCGCTTTACCACATATATACAATAGAACTTTTATTCTCTATTTATAGAAGAAAGTAATTATCGAATCAAAAGAAGTTGCTGACAAACTGAAGTTTCCGTTCACTCACATTTACAGTAGTGTTGAAGCAAAACAGATTGAAAGGTTCCAGATATTTAAAAGTTGGGATGTTGAATATATGTTGATCTCATCATTTTAAAGCAATTTATTAAAGTTGTGTGTTTCCCCAGTCACAAAGTTAGAATTACATTCTATGCTGTTTATGAGATCTTTGCTAGCCTGGACTGCATACTGTGAGTATTCGTAGTGTGTCCGAGTCCCATCTTATACCTTATTTACCAGACTCTAGAATGTTGGGGTGAATTGCTGCGATTTACAGCTACTGATTTTTTAATTATAAATGCAATTAATTTTTGTGTTGTCGCACGGTGCCGTGGGAAGCCGGACTACCGATTTATGCGCACCTGTCGTCTGTCAAATAAGTTGACTACCAACAAAACTCACTTTGCAACTAATGCAAATAATTGTTGATTTAAACCATTTTGATAGTGCTATGAACTTAATAAGCATCGGTGTTGACACAGTTTGATAACAAAATCATTAAATTCTTAATGTTTATTGATACATGTGTATTTCCAATCAAGGCTTCTTTATCGCATCATATTTTATGTACCGATTAGCCAACAATCTGAAATATAAAACGATTAGTATTAGAGCGATGCTGAAACAAAACTAGTTTTCACAAAAGGTTTTGAAACAAAAACATAGGTGCTTAATAGCACGCGATATGATCATGCCTTGGAGCCTCTTCAGCAGTTTTACCACATGAGTAACATACTACACTACTGTTTGTTTTCTGAACTAACAAGTGCACCATTTCACATATTGGGACGGTATATATAGCGTCTGTGGATAATCTAACGTTACGTTGTACCTCAGTTAACATTCTTATCTATATTGAAATGTGTGTGCAAAATCCAATTATGTAAGGGGGGATGTCCAACAGCAATCCTCTTAGCGGAGCAATGTTTACTAATATAAACTTTTTTAAAAGATAATTAAACGATACAGATAGAAACGAGAATAATTTTCTCTATTTTTCCATTTGAATTTTGTTGAAAATACATGGTCTGTTTATAACATATAATTACTTTAGCGGATCATTATTTTACAAAAAGGCAACACATGTTCAACTTTATTAAGTGCAAAGGAAAATTAAGTTTTAATACCGTATCAGTCAAACTTCTTAATTCCCTTCACACAAGAAAAAGCGAACATTTTAATAAGGGAAAACGAACAAATGCAAAATCTTAGGCATATGCTACCATTCCATTCATAATGCATACCGATGGCTGGAACTGCTGGATATGACACCACTCACACAACGGACACACATCGCAGATGGTAGCCTTCTTCAATATTTCAGATTCGTAGACTGCTATGGCCTGGTGGGCTGGACACAATCACACACCGGTATTGATTAACACATTATTGTTATGCATTTATAATGGCCAAGTAGTGTAATATGAAAAGAAAGAATATGGGTTTTACTCGTGTTAACGAAAATGAAATCAAACAAAGTATTACGATTATGTAGGCGTGTGCATACTTGGTTCGTAATAGTCGTATGCGACCACGTGACATGCCTGACTTTTGGCTGTAGGCTGAAAACGGTCCATCGTCACAGACACACAGAAGTATTCCCTGGAATCTAACTGAACATACATCATAGAACAATTATATCATATTACCAAGTTTTGCAATTCATAACATACTTTAATAAACGAGAACCTAAATTTACAATTATGACAACATTTGGTATGACGTGTAAAATATTGTTCACTTGGTTTTAATATACAGCGTTTTATTTTACTAAAACATGTACATAACTAGAAAAAGTCATGCGATCGAAAAGTCAACCATATGCTTCAAATGGAAAGGCTCACCTTATTCATTAAACGTATAAACGGACATTATGTATGCATACATTTTAATTATCAATTCGAATTATATATGAACATCTTAGAACAAATAAAAACACATTCAAAAAATTAAAATAACTATTATTATATATAAATACCTTACACATATCATTGAAAGGCACTCATAATACAAGCATCTTAATAACGATACATGCATATAACGAATCATAACGAATGTATTTGGACGAACCGAATCAAAATACAAGGCAAGGTTTCGCCCGTTTCTCTCATAGCGCCTGATGGTTGCCTGGACATTCAGAACTTCAGTATCGTGCATAAAGCCTATAATGAAAAGATTTATATAAGATATTAAAAACAAGCCTTATTTTCAATAAAAAATAAGGAGAATATATTTCGGTTAATCTTGAACAAATTATTTACGTATTTTATGAAAATTTTAATTTTTAAATTGGTATGTTATTTTCGAGTATAACGATAAGTAAAAGTATGTTGGCCTTCTGATCTCATGAATAAGTTAAGTCCAAAAGTAGGTCAATTTCAAGTTAAAGATAGGAAAGGTGTGGGCGTATTTTAAGAGTATGTTTATTTATCAATACGATTATCAAAGATTTGTGCGAATTATAATGGATGTTATAGGAAACGTGTCACATTGGTCAACCTCATATTGACGTATGACTACATTCCTCCCACATCAGCAGGTACCCGTGGCTTCAAGGAACAGCATAGACCAATACAAGAATATTGATGTATTGTCAAACCTCATTTTGATATCACATCATATATTGTTTCACGCATTACATGAGTTACATAATTTATACTACTATTATTGCTACTAGTACTTTTAATGCTTCTGCGACAATAGTTTTTACAGTTTTATGTGCCGCAAACGTGGAAATGAACTTGACATAATTTGTTTTGAGACATTCCTTAACGAAACACTGCCGTAGCAACGTAACTGCTTGAAATTCACCCTACAAAGTGCTGTGCAAATTCACAATTTACGAGCACTGTCGGTCTTCACTGAAATTATTAACAGTTAGCCGGAAACTGTTTGTAACACTGACTATCCCCAGGCATTATTGTTTACAAAATCGTTTTCACAGCCCCTCAAAAGGCAAATGTTCTTAATTATATATGTGACCACAATTACCACAAGTATGGTCTGACAAAATACTGAAATAACGTACATACAACTCTTTCAACGTTCCGATATTCATTAACATAGCTTAAGTTACTGTTACTTTGTCGCATGATTTAGATTTAAGTTTCCAGTTAAGTTCTGTAACCAAAGCAAGCATACATTGTACGGTGATAGCAGTCAAATAACGTGCATATTCCCCATATAACCATGTTTTTACATATCGAGAGTCGTTACCTAAGTGAAGTACCTTGTAAATTAGCGCAGGATCGGACGCACACACGAACGTACAAACGGAATGATGTTTAGCATTTAGAGGTTATATATTTTTATATTTATCATTATCGTTACAGGTTATCATTCACTGGTTTTCTGCATATATTCACGCCAAAGACAACCAGACAGATTGACGGATGAGCAAAAAGACGGGCTGACAAAAACAGACATACAGATAGATAGAAAAAAGACACATGTGCATATCGAATGAAAGACAGACATCCATGGTTATTTTAGTATATGAAAATTTTCTCTTTACGAGATGTTTAATAAGGGAAGCGGACAACGATAACGAGCGAGGCATGGTATTGTAATGCGCATGGGGGGGGGGGGGGTAGAGGGTTAGGGTAAGGGTTAGGGTAAGGGTGAAGTAAGGGCTCGGGTTAGGGTTAGCCTTAACCTTAACCTTAACCCTTACCCGACCCCTAACCCTAACCTAACCATAACCCATGGTTATCCCTATACCATGCCTCGCTCGTTGTCGTTGTCCCCTTCCCGTTTAATAATGTCCAAATAGTTCATATTAAAGGAGCCGTCAACCGCGATTGACAAAAACAAGTTCTAAAATACCGTATTTTTTAATATGATATAATGTATTATACCAGTCGTGATATTTTAATCAATATAAACTAATAATTGTAAAAAATACGGTATTTTAGAACTTTTTCTTTTTCGTCAATCGCGGTTGACGGTCCCTTTAATATACACGTGATGCTATAGAAATAAATACGGGGCATACACTGTTTGATTATTAATGTAGGACGATACAAATCGCACATGTACCAAGTAATATCATATTGAACAATATCTACACATTTGCACTTTACACGTGGACTATTGTAGAAAAAAAGGCGGCATATCTGCATATATCTAAAATTAATAACACTTCAACATTTCACACATGTTATCAATATATCTGATGATTGGTATTAAAAATGTATCAGCAAACTCACCTTAACCAAACAATTCAGTGCATGAATATTGTATGTAACCAGTATATTCATTTGAAAGTGTCATGCAAGTAAACCTATTTACTATATTGTTTACCCTCTTATATTGTTACTAGTAAAATGCGTATATAAATATTTGTTTATTGCAAAGTACAACGAGCTAGTTTTTTTTCGAAAACAGTCCGAGACTTACCTGTCGGCATTTCGATTTCCACAAGCAACATATTGCTAGTCGTGTTTCCAGTCCATCTTAAAAAGAATTATATATACAAGTCAACAAGCTAACAATTTCCGTCGTCAAAGACCTGGAGAGAAAATGTGGTATAAACGGGACAGATATGCATATATGCGCTTGAATCTGGAACACTACAGAATCCTGCATAAGTATTTGAGTATTATCGCAACCGCTTATGATCAGGGGTCGCAGGGGAGCATCACACACGTTTTCGAAATGTACTTATATCTATAATTTGCGAATGTTGATTATTTGTTCCATGCATGAAGTTATATTGGAGCCTGTGGCCAAAATATACAAAGGTGCACAATCGTTTTCAATTCAACCAGTACACATAGTGTCCTGTAGATTTAAATAATCGCCGGATTGCTTCTTTAATTTCAGCTTAAGACGTATAACATTTGTCCTATATATGTCATTTTGCAAAGAAAATAGCGTTAACATTTTGTTGTACGTTCCTACGTTAAGTAACTTTTACTTATACGGATCAATAGAATTTGCGCTAATTAAAATGTATTCTCGATACTCGACTTATATTAAAATAAACACTTGATTAGTTACCTATTCTAAATTTATCAATTCGTCAAGATAAATGTTGGAAACAATCCTTAAGATTATCATTTTTCTTAACGGACCATCTTGATTGAGAAACGGCGCTTATTGTCATTAAACAATATATGATCTTGAAATAATCACACAATTGACTAACCATGCAGATTGAATCAGGATTTTGGTAGAAACGATTCAGTAAAAGCACCGTTGAAATTTAATTTAAATGGCATTGATATAATGAGTTTTTATTGACAGATGTGTGTAAGTGATTAATTCGGTGCTTCGGTGACTCCATCTTTAAACATGTTCATTTTGTATGTCGTATCGAATATATCCTCTTGTATTGTATATATCAGTGGTCTAAATAGAAGCTGATAATATAAGAATGTATCTGCTTTAAAAGTTTCAGAAATGTTTATTCACACTTAAGATGATCGTGTTAATCGTATAAATATCTAACAACATTCAATATTAGTCACCGATTTAAAAAAAAACGCTTCAAGACTTACATGATAAGGGCTGAAAGGATCAGGACAATACGTTCACCCTTAAGATAACGATTTAAATCGTGGAGAAAATCCTGATAGCATTAGGTTTGCAGTGGAAGCCATAATGGAAACATTTTAATGGCATTTGAGCTGTTGCAAAAATTGTTTGGCACGGTTGCAGTTCTCTTTTAATTGCAGTCATATTTTAAATAGCATAACTAGTATTACTCGCGTTTATGATAAAGGGCAGTGGCATAAATACCTAACACATGGGTTGATTGTTATGCTGTTTATGGACTCCTTCACTATTGGGACGGACACAGTGATAAAGTTGTCACTGATCGCGCCTTGCACATAGTGAGTCATTGAGACCTACAAAGAAAGAAAACATTGTCAACGCAAAAAGAAAAGCCTTAAATGGGCTAATATTAGATAAGCATGCATGTCTGCATCTTACATTGTGCATATACAAGTTCAAATTTAAAAAGTATTACTTAAAAATGGTGTATCAACGTTTTATTCTATTGGACGTCCAATTATCTTAAGTTTTGTTCAGTTCCTGCTTTACATAATAGTTATGATGAATTTCAAAATGTTTTTATTCAATCATACAATTCATATAATTAAAAAAAATCTACGATATTCAGGAAAACAATTTGATACAACAATATTATTTCCGTAGCACCACATTATTTCAATAAAATGCTTCAATGTTATTTTTGCTTAGATTGTGCATAAACGTAAAACCCCATATTTTTCACAATGCCGAATTGTCAACTAGAAATCTATAGATTTAATTACTTACGACGAACAAGCTTTCGATTTTAGCAAAAGAACTTAACAATGTGTCGTTTACTTATATGTATTTCAGCAGATTCGCAATTATAATAAGTAAAAAAAAATATTTAAATAAGAGGTCTTAAAAACATATCCTGATCTTAACATTTAAGTATTAAATTGATCGTTGGGCTAAGAACAAATAAATAGTTCAGGAGAGATGAAATATAGCCGATTGGAATATCTAACTCCAAAGGATACATTGGCCTTTCATATATTGATACCGTTATCAAACGGAATTAATTGTCTCTACTAGGAGAAACATTAGAATTGATTAAACTCAAAACCGCATGTTAAATGATGAAGCTACAGACAATACCTACATGTATTATGTCAAAACTTAATTCTTGAGACCTTAACTGACCATGTGTTTAATCGCGACAATCCTTTTCTACTCTTAAAACGTTCTTTCAGCGTTTGAATATATTCAGGCTACACATGTTGCCGACGTCAAAAAGAATTTGTCCTTAATTAAGAATTGAGCTTTTAACTCAAGTAATTTAAAGAAAAGGGAAACACAATTATTAGTTTTGTACCATATCAATTGTAGAATTGCGATTTTGGTAATAACAAACTATCCGTGTAAAATATAATTAAAGCCTTGTTATCGTCATTTTTAACATAGTTAGCCCTTAAGAGGACACACTCTGACAAACTCTTGATAAAACTTAGAATATTACGATTGACAATATCTAGACCATGATCGAACCTGGGTCAAGTGGGGTGAAAGTAAGGCTACTAAATCAAATCTAAGAAAAACTGTTACTACTCTTAAATCAACATTTATTACACAATTTCAATTACTTAAACTTTGTTAAAGCTAAATCTTAAAAAAATAAAGACAAAGTTCAAATCTGGTTTAACTGATTTATAAAAAAACAAGGTAACTAGATCAAATAAAACTTGTTTCCACTCTAGAAACTACATATTCGACTCAATCTTAATGAAACTTGTTCAGAATGTTAAGCTCGTTAATATCAAATCATCGTTAAAATATGGGTCAGTCGAGATAAAAAACACTATTCAAATCTTATAAAAACCATAGAAGTAGTGTAATTTCTAATGTCGAGCAGCTTATCAACTCTCTTTGTGTAACCTAATTCAAATTCAAAACTTTGTTAAATAGAAAAACGGATTTTTCAAAAGCAAAACCACACCATTTGATTCGCTTGAAATGTGTGAACACACAACTTGAATCGGTAATGCAACAATACCTTACACGTACAGTGATTCGGATAAATCTTATTACAAAATACGTAAAATGAAACGGTTAATATATCGTGCAATTTCATCGGATCTGTGTTGAGAAAATAATTAATAAAAATTACGTAAGAAACGTTGTTGATTGTATGCGCGTTACAATATGTAATGGACGCATTTTGTACTTCATGCGTTCATCATCGATTCAGTGGGTATAGCAAAATATCGAACGATGCACACACATGATCCCTGCTTTTGTCTAAGATCCGGCGCATTGTTCTTCAAATATCAAGCACATTTATCGGAGAAAACATTCCGAAATCTTAATTTAGATAAAATGAAGTTTGTGTAATTTTACTCACGTCGATTACTGCTATACCGTATCCGGTTGCAGAAATGTTGAGATAACTCAACGTATTATATACCTGGAATACAATGAAACAGTAAATACACGTATCTGTTAATATGAAGTTGTTTACTGACCATGAATAAAAGAAACATATGTTAAAGGTATTTAAAATACATAGACAGCTTGTTAATAGAACCAAACCTCCACACTGTGGATCATGTCAAAGTTGAATTTAGTCACGGCGTACTGATGACTAAAACCAGGTCCGTCTGCCCGGATTTTGACGCCATAGTTTGCTGTTTTATATTTATCAAGTCCAAATAACTCAGAAAACTTCGACAATGCTTGAAGAGCAACCACAGTATCCTGGAAATATAAAATTAAGGTTGCTAATAAAACAATTAAAAATTATTATAATGGGCCAATATCAGTGTAGGTTGCATATAAGATGAAAAAAAATTGCTTTACTCATTTTGACATCATCAGCTATATAAAACAGATAACAAATCACTGAAGGTTATAAATTGTGACCTACCTGTGTCGACTGATAACCGCCAGTTGGATTCCTTTGCGAGACCAGCCATTTGACTATAGAGAACGCCTCAGTCACCATGTTCATCTCTATGTAGGCAAGTAACGCATACCCGGTCGCCTCAATGTCCCTGGCTAGGGCACGCGTTAAGAGTGGACCAGATCTCCCGACTGTACCTCTACTTGACCAGAATGTCTGTTCACCTGCGCGATAAAAACAAAACGTATGTGTTTTGATAATAGCTATACTAAGAAAAATAGCATTGATATGAAAACTGCATTAATTGCTTAGATAGGAGAGGTTACACAAATACAATACAGTGTAAGTTATCGTTCTCAAAAAGAGATTTATCTCGCAAGTTGTTACTTATTTTGTTGACATATATTTGCTATGCATTTTTCTCAGCAAACCTCGTCATTTTTACATAAAATTGTGGTTGCTATGATTTATCTAGATCTTGCAAATGCTGAACAAGTTCTTAACCACGGTTGAAAGAACTGGGAATGTGATAAGAAAGCCGTATTGAGATTTAGCACGTTCTTTCAGTTTTTTTCGTCTGACAAAGTTTCGGATTCGTGTAACAATAGCAGCCACATATTTCGTCAGATGAAAAGAAAACAACAGAAATAACGTGCATTTTCCCAAACAATGTGCATATTCGCAATAAGGCCTACTATTCAAAACATATCATCATAAACAAATGATAAGTTCTTTTTTGTGTTTTCGGCGGGTCAGAATTTTTGGAAAGACAGACGCATCGACCGGAGTTCCGCCGGTTAAACCTATACGGAGTTAATGAAAACATTTACTGCCTATTTGTAGTTTGTAAAAAAAGATTATCTCTTTGTAGAGTAGCTATTTTATAAATGCTTTGTAAACGATTTTCCAATGTTTAAAATAGTATACCTAGTAATCCGTCGATAAAAATAAACTCACCATCAATCACAGCTGCTGCTTTTAGTTTATTCATACATGTATAATTCAGTGAGCTCTCTGCTAAAGCCAGTGTGTAGCACATTATTGCCATTGTATAAGCGTCTTGAACATCGATTAACTTATATTCCAAGTTCTGAACACCGAGAGTGATTGCCGTGCTCAGTTTTGAATCCTTTAATACAATTTAACATAAATATGTCAAACCAACTGCACGAAAGTCTATTGCATTTCAATAAAAACAAACTCACATGCTTTGTTACTTAAAATAGGTTAAAAGTCACATAATGGTAAAATACCGCGATATAATCATTTTTATCATTTTGCAAACGAATTCGAGTTAGATGTTTACCTCTACGCTATCTAATGAAATAGATATTTGAAGTTGCTGTGAAAGTATTTATTAAATAACTTACTTAAACAATACAAGTTTACAGTTTAAAGGAAAATACATCAATACAAATGACTACCGTTAAGTAAACATGCTGTTCTTTATCGAGTCTTTCGTTGGAAGCAAGTATTTCATTTCAAACGAAACTGATTTAATATTATATCCTCACATAGCAGAATGTGTTTTATGTGATCAATACCATTTATTATTCCTTAAAAGGGTTGCTTGTTCATTATCGCTGAAAGGCAAAACTGAAGTCAAAGTATAAGAAGTTATAAAAAAAATAAAACTTCGTACCTCTACAAGATGGAAATCTTTATTCTCAAGAAGCGATATCAAGATGAACGAATTCAGATCATTCCCGTGTCCAGAACCTGACTATTAATACAAAAGAATGATAGTTATATGTCTATAAATAACATCAGCAATAAGAGTAACAGTAGAAGAGAAGTAGAGAAATCATCAAACAAAAACTGTTAAAATATTAGTTATATATAAGTAAACATTTAGATGAATGTTCACATTATGAACATAAATTTAAAATATTTCCATTTTATAAGCTATTTTCGAACAATATTTCGGCTAGGTTAGCAAAAGAACAACATTTTATACATGTATTTAAACCCCAATTAAATTTAATTTAATGTTTATTGACGTTATGACGTCATAATTGATATGACGTTATCTCCGTGACATTTTGACGTTGTAAAATATATATATATATATATATATAATGGTGGTCTGTGACCTAAAGAGGCATTGTTTATTTTCATTTTACTTTTTTCGATTTTAATATATTTAAGACCTCTTTTTATAAGATATCTCACAAGAAGATTTATAAAGAACATTGTGTAGATGTTACAGAAGCTGCTTTGTACTTCCAACGTAATAGTGAAATACTGCAGTAATAATTATTGTAAAACATGAATAGTATCCGGATAGTGGTATTTATCGGACAAACGTTTCATGTCGTTCAGTCAAATGTATTTATGGCTTTTGAGTTCCATAGCTGAAGATAAAACGCAATAATGAACACTGTGAAGAAAGCTGTTATGTTCATATTATATTCATGTCGTTTAATTGTCGAATACGATTTTCATGATTTTCAAGTGCACACCAATTGCTTATATTTTGGACGTGTCAACATACTACCTGTCAACTATGGACAACATCTGTATCTTAACACATTCATCAACTGTTCCGTGTCCAATAGAAAAAAAACATCGTATACAATAGAACGTAGAAACAGTATGTATCCTGTATACTTATTGTTGTGTGGGGATGTCCATCCATGCCCGGCCCCCCTGAGTTGATTCTACCACAAGTGGCTATAAAGTGTTTAATAAACGCGGTCTTCATTTTCTTCATATAAATACAACAAGTCTGCTACCAAAATTACATGTACATGAACTCGATTTTGTAGCTCGACGATATAGAGCTGCATGTATTTGTGGCTCTGAAACCTGGCTAGATGACTTCGTTCCAGATTCGGAAGTAAATATCAACAATTACTCTATTCAGCGAAGGGATCGCAACAGACATGGTGGTGTTTGTGTAAACGTCAGAAAGGACTTATCCTATAACATTCGTTCCGATTTGAATTGTGATGATCTTGAAGCTATATGGATTGATATTGTATTACCGAAATCTAAACCTATTTTATGTGGTGCTATTTATAGACCTCCTTTACAATAGCACTTTTATAAAAAAAATTAACTCTTTGTGCTCTTCATGCAATGATATTTTAGAACATGATTCTATTTTACTAGGGGATTTAAAGTCTTTTAGCCATTGACTGGACTATTTTTATCTGTGATAGACAACATAGCTCATGTAAAACAGACTAGAATTAAGCAGAGAACAGAACCTTGGATAGACTCAGACATTCTCATTGTTATTAATGAAAGAGACAAGGCATTTTACAATTATAATAAGGATGTTAGTTTAGATAATTATAACATATTTAAGACTCTTAGAAATTAAGTTCAACAAAGTGTTCACAATGCTAAGAAATATTATTTTTACAGTGTACTTGATCAAAATAAAAATGATTCAATATCTAAATGGAAAACTGTTAAAAATCTTGGTTTGCCTTCCAAGAAAGGTTCAGCAACATCTGGCTCCAATATTTGTTTAAACATTGATAATAATATTTGTTTTGAAAAGAAACTTATTGCTGAAACATTTAATAAATTCTATTCATATATTGCATGCAAACTTGTTGCAAAATTGCCTGAAAGTGTACATAAATTTGGTGTAAATTTTGTTAATACTTTTATGCAAATAAGGGTGTTAATGCAAGTAATTATTCTTTTTCCATTGTAACTGAGAGTAAAGTTCTCAGTTACTAAACTTCACTTGGTACAAAGAAAGCTACTAACTTCGCGTTTTGTCAAAGATGGGCCCTCTGTTATTGTAAGGCCCTTAACTCACATCATTAATTTGTCCCTAATACAAGGTCAAGTTTTAGATGATCTTAAGACGGCAAGAGTTGTTCACTTCTCTAAAAAGGATGGCAAATTTCCTGTAGTCTGTAAGTAATTACCGGTCTGTGTCCATTTTAAATGTTATTTCAAAAATCCTTGAAAAGGTAGTTTATAACCAGGTTGAACCTTATTTTAAAGATACAAAATTATTGTATAAATTTCGGTCAGGTTTTAGAAGTGGCTTCTCCACTGATACGTGTTTAATTCACCTAACAGATTGTATCATGTATGAAAATGATTAAGGTAATATTGTTGGCATGGTTCTGTAAGATTTACAGAAGGCGTTTGACTACTCAATTCTTCGTATGAAACTTCAAGCATCCGGTCTTAGTGATGGCGTTTTAAACTGGTTCAAATCATACTTGTCTGATAGAAACCAGCTTGTTGATGTTTCAGGTACCTTTTCTTCTAAGGCCAGTATTACCTGTGGTGTACCCCAAGGCTCAATCCTTGGACCACTTCTTTTTTAATTTACGTGAATGATATGTCAGCTGTGATTAAAAATAAATTGTTATTATAGGCTGACAATTCTGGAATCCTTGTATCTGGTAAAAGTGTACTTGGTGTTGAAAAGGCACTAACAGATGATATGAACTTGGTTAGCCAATGGTTGTCATTGCACTTAGGTAACACTAAGTCAATTGTGTTTTGGTCCAAGCAAAAACTTAGGTCACAATCAAGCATTGATATATCTTGTAATGGTACACTCATTGCTTCTACATCATCCATTAAGTATATTGGAATTACCCTTGACCAACATCTTTCTTTCTGCTCAATGGCTGAATCTATTTTTAAGAAGGCGAATTCTAGGTTAAAATTCCTTTATCGTTAGAAAGAGTTCCTTACTTTGCATACGAAGAAACTTTTTGTAATGTCACTGATTCAATGCCATTATGATTATGTCTGTTCTGTATGGTATAATAGTATAACAAAGACTTTAAGAAATAAGTTACAAACCTGTTAAAATAAGTTAATTAGGTTTGTTCTTGACCTTGATTCTAGAGCACATGTTGACCAATCTCACTTTAAGTCCCTTAACTGGTTACCAGTTCACATGAAAGTTAATCAAATAATGTTATGGCATGCCTTCAAAATTAGAAATGGCCTTTCTCAAGATAACATGAATGGACACTTTGTTTCCCAAGATTCTATGCATAATTACAGCACTAGGCTTAGTAAAAAGGGTGGGTATTGTTTACCAAAGGTCAAATGCCATGGTTTAAAATCTTTTTCGTTCAATAGCATTAAGCTCTGGAACCCTTGACCTGAAATACTCACATAGGTCAACGGGTTAGAAAGCTTTAAGATTGCCATTAAAAGTCATTTAATGAATAATATTTAAATTTTTATATATGTGTATTTTTCACATTTTAATAAGCGCATATTTATTTCGGCTTTGGTTTTTATTTTTAATAATTATTAGTTCTTTTCTTTTACTTCAAAACATAAATCTTAGCTAAAAAATCTATCCCCCTCTTCGTCTCCCTCTCATGTTTAAAATATATAGGATTTATGATTACATTGAACATTATTATTAACTCTCTCCCTCTATATCCCTCATGCTCCCCACCCCCCCCCCCCTCTTTCTCTTTCCCTGTCTCTGGCATGCTATAAGCACAATTTATGCATGACCCTAAAACGATGTTACAACCAAAATATGTAAATACTATTTATTGTGTTGTTGTTTTTTCTAAAAGTGATATGACAATGCATGGCAAGTTTTGACCCCGGGCGCATACTTTGAAGTACCATTGTTCATGACCAGTATCTTCTGTTTTATATCAATTATCAACATTCTTTGATTTTTCTTTTGAGAGAAAATAACATATAAGTCTATATAAATCATCTGAATCCTTGGGCGCGGCCAGATTTGACAGCAGGGTCTTGATTTGAACAAACCTTGTTAAAGATAAGTTTACAATGTTACACATCAAATATTGAACCTCTGAGCGTTTTTGGTTTAAACAGATAATACTTTTTAAGTTTCCACCTTTAAATTATATTTTACTTCTGGTGACTACATATGCAGCAGACTGGATCTGAACAACTGTAAAATGGTACTAAAAGGTAATTCCGCTGATGTTTTGTGAAATCCACATCGATTGAGGAGATCAGAGGACCACTCACCACAATATTTCACACTCCGTGCACCGCTGTCCTAATAAATACCTGGTCGAACCATCGGATGAGCTTTCCTGGTTCATCGAATGACCCATCGTGGTACTGATGGAACAACAACCACACCATCGCCTTCTTGAGAACGTTATCGTCAATCAGGATCAGTGCGCGGGCCTGGCCGAAGCATTTGAGGACAAAGGCCGTTAACCTTCATTAATGAAAAAAACACACATATTTTTGATGACACAAACTATTCCTGGACTAAATGCTGAAATTGCTTGTTCCATTATTTAAAGAACGGAACAGAAATATAATTATTATGTAATCAACACATGGAATTACATTTAAAAAGGGCAAACATTAATGCTCAAATATATCTTACATTTTGTAAAAAACATAATTGTTATGCTGGAAAGTTTAATATATATATATATATATATATATATATATATATATATTTATATATATATATATATATATATATATATATATATATATATATATATATATATATATATATATATATATATATATATATATAATTGAAATGTATATACAAATGGGCTAAACATGCACATACAACTTACCGTGCTGTTATCCTTTCGATATGTAAGATAGAAGCACATGCACAGTCAACAAATGAACACAGTGTAATGTTATAATTTTGCCGATTTGTTAAATGTCATCAATAGACGAATCAGACTTTAGAGGACCCAACCAAAGAATCTGCTTTTAGAAACAATTTTGATCCACTTTTAATCCTTTAAAAATCGCATACTTCATCAACCGTTATTATTTGAATGAAATGGACCACCGGTGTTTGCTCGTATTTATTGGTGTGTGTTTTTTTATCCGAGTTCTAGCGCAGCCCGAAATAAGACAATAGAACAGGTATTGAAGAAAATTGAGCATACCATGAGCTGCCTGAAGAGTCACTTTCACCAAAAGCACTGAAAGAACCATCCCTGTGTTTGTAAGCAAGCTCATTCTGATAGCCTGTATGATGAAAAATAAACACTTTATTTATTGGAGAATTTTAATTAAGGAATATACAGTAGATCTCGATCATCAACCGTTATACAGTAAATTAGCGAAAGCATGTGAACAATAAAATAAGTGTTTGATTACAAATTTATGTGGTTTATGTTTATTTATCATTTGTATACAGATGTTGTGTTTTAATTGGTTTTAAAACACATTATCAAACTATAAATATCTCCAATTCAAACATACTTTTAATATGCAAGTTTAATGACATATTTACCAAATTCAAGATGTCTTTGCGTGTTTTTCTCTATCGTTGATGTCAATTCACCAACGGCTTTCAGATACTTATAAACGTAGACATTCGGCGCAAAATCCACCATGTTCTGTTCACCACAACCATGCGGTTGTTTCAAGAGATTCTGGAGACCGTTTATGCTCGGAATCATGAAATCGCCTGTTAAGAATATAAACGCTGATAGGATTATTTTTATTTTGTTGTTAATTTTTTCTCAACGGGCAAAATAATTATATTTTTACGGTGGGTAAAGGCAGTATTAATATTCTCGGCAAGCTGAAGCGATTTCTTATTTCTTACATGTAACGGGGACACCATTTACATGTTAACAGGATTTTCAATATAGCAGGATGTTCTTACTGCATCCTGTTGGAAGGTTAATAGTCGTGTGCTATAATGATTGTCGTAATAGACTTTGAAGAATCAAATAGAAATATTTAAACTTTATATTTTTGCCGATAATTCTTTTTCATGTGCCTATAATTGTTTATCTGTAAATATATGCTATTGTGTTATTACACTTGAATCATTTCTTCCTTGTTATATTTTCTTTAAGCATCAGTATGTATCATTTATCCGTGTATTTTTAAGTACCTGTTCGATTATGATGAAATATTAGCCCGGATACAAATTGACGATCGAAATTGATGCACACGTTTTATCTTAACGTACGAAGCCTCTGTGCAGTAATCCATTGAAACTTAACAGGATTCGAACAGAGAAAACGGCGTTCAAATCAATAGTTTGGAAAAGGTAAGTACTGTGGCTAGATGCAAGTCACTGATTAATATATTCTTGATTATATATGTTATTATGTTATTTGGTACTTTGTAATTATATATCATATCTGGTCTATATTATGTTGTTATGAAATTGTTTTTATTCCAAATTATATTTGAAACGAATGGATCGTATGTTTAAACTCTAGAGGGGTTTTGCTCCGCTACCGTTTAGGCCAGTAATACATTTCAACCTTCACATGAATTAATATTATATATCTATTATTGTAAAGTATACATTTGTATGCCCCCGGTAGGGTGGCATATAGCATTTGAACTGTCCGTCCGTCCGCCAGTCCGTCCGAAAACTATAACATTGGCAATAACTTTTGCAATATTGAAGATAGCAACTGTATATTTGGCATGCATGTGTATCTCATGAAGCTGCACATTTTGAGTGGTTAAAGGTCAAGGTCATCCGTCAAAAAATACAATCCAAGGGAAGTAATACACTTTAAAAGGGGGATAATTTCTAAACATGCCAAATGATATATTGCAATGTTATTTCAACGCGGCGCAATAGGGGACATTGAGTTTCTTACAAAAACATCTCTTAGTCTTATCAGAATTTCGTTTGATTTTCTAACGTAGATAATAGTTTGTCTATTACTATAACTTTAATTATGTTCAATGTTCACTGTTCGTTTGGAACTTTGCATCTCTATTATTATGAATCGTTCGTTTTCACCCATACATGTTGCTTTCAACATGAAAACAATAACGACAAATACACGTATCGTTTGTAGTTGAATTACCTTGCACAGTGACACATCTATTCAGCGTATTATAACTGAGCTTCGAATAAGTACAAGACTTACCATACTTTCAATTGTGTACGTGTTTCGATTGTTTATGTTACCTGTGATTTTCACTGTCACAAGTGCATCACTGCCTTGCACGATATTTAAAGGTGTTGCAAGTGAAACAGTCTTTGATGCAGTAGGTAAGGCTGGGTGCAGATGAATCAGATGTTGTTTGTTGCAGTTTTTCTTTAAGCCATTTGGCTACAATATTAATTTCTTTTTCAAAACCAGCATTTGTTTCTCATTTATAAAACGTAAAGAAACTTAAGAGACACAGATACAATCGGTACCAATTAAGTGATATCCAGACGATATAATTTAATTCATCAAAATTTTACTATGAATAAAGATTGTCTGATGTATAGAAAAATTGTTAGAGCATACAATTATATGTATAGTACTTACATATAGTACCATGTAAGATCCAGGCACGTAGCGCATTATCACAATAATCACATTATCACAATTAAAAGCATTTTGATCACGTTATGCGCGTATTCATATATAATTGCTGTGTCCACTAACTGCGTATTTTCAAAACAGAAAACACTTGTCAGTCATGTAAAAATATTCGGAATAAAACGAAAACACACATTTTTTGTTACCTTAACGGTTATTGTCCTTTGCAAAGTATCCATGGCGACTGTTGTTAAAAGGTCACCAGCCCTTGCCATTGCAGTAATTGTGATATCACCAATATTTTGTGGAGTAAGTTTTACAAATATAGAATGGCCTCCTGGCTGGACCTACACATATGCGTATATTTCTTTACACCATAAACGGCTCAACATTCACACACAATGATTATAGTTCTTTTATCTTAACTAGTGCTATCAAATGCATGTTGTCGCTAATAATGTATACAATAAGAAGATTTTAAACAATCAATCTGTTCAATGGGATTTTTGTCGTAAATACATAAAGGAGGACATACTGTTTCGGAACACTTTTGGTGTTGGTTCATTCTAACAGAACTTCTGGAACACTAAATTTGTGTTTAACACCTTCTGAATGCTATCACACCATATATGTACTTAAGATTTAATCAATCGTTGTTTAAAGGCGTCAATTGTTGCGATCATAATCACCATTAAAAAAAATAAACGTATAACGGTATTTCATAAAAACGTAGGTGATCATTAATTGTCAACACAAAATTGCGGAGAAAAAATATATCAGGCATGTATTTAGAATCAACACCAGAAACTAATATCAGGAGGGAGGCTTGTTCTTAAACACAGATTAACTTTTTGTCGTCAAAAGTTAAACCAGTAAGTCATGATTATGGCTTGTTTTTTCACAATCTATTTATATAATTACAATCAAACTCGTTTAAATATTTCGAATCTATAAGCTATTGTTATTTATTATGAACCGTTTCCATCAATTTATCGACTTACTTATTCCTGCAAACAAGTCACTAACTCATCGGGACTACAAACTAGCAATAAGGAACTATTTAAAAATAAACAAGAAAATTGTTTGTGTGAACCACCTCCACCATGAACATCCGAAAAATCATGTTAACATTTCTACTGTGCCGATGAGTCAATAATATGTATATATAACATATTCTACTCACTTCTATTGTTGCTAGTGTTGGCTGCTGAGGGTCATCTGAGTGTTGAATCGACATAAACACCTATGCGGAAACAATATATATGGTCATTATATTTTATGCATTTGATGTTGTTTATGAATTTTAAACAAGGAAAACACACATTAGGCATCAGGAGAGAGAATAGGGACATTTAAAACGTGACGCAATACCTGTTGTCTTGTCGGCAGGTAATGAAATATAGATACTTGTATCACGACCTCTTCGCCCTTTACGATGATATCAGGAAGATCCATTGTGAGAAAAAACTCGTTTTGAACTGTCACCTGAAACATTCAATAAAACTTTGGCGATCAAATATATTGATGTGGCCTTCAATAAAAAAGAAAAAAGCATTTGCGTAATACTGGTTCTTGTTATTTTAACTTAACTTATATTACTATATAGTAGTAGAAGTTGAAGTAGTAGTAGTAGTAGTAGTAGTAGTAGTAGTAGTAGTAGTAGTAGTAGTAGTAGTAGTAGAGTAGTAGTAGTAGTAGTAGTAGTAGTAGTAGTAGTAGTAGTAGTAGTAGTAGAAGTAGTAGTAGTAGTAGTAGTAGTAGTAGTAGTAGTAGTAGTAGTAGTAGTAGTAGTAGTAGTAGTAGAAGTAGTAGTAGTAGTAGTAGTAGTGCAATATTTAACCTTTGGAAGTCCTTCTGCTATTCCTAAGCCTGATATTGCATTTGTCGAAAAAGCAGAAATTGTCCACGAGGTTATGGAATCAGGCAGCTGTTTAATAATCTGTAACTCCCCAGATGGTCTGAAATAAACAACCAACAACTTTCATCGAAAGGTAATACGATCGAACACCTCAAACTCAAAACCGTATTACATTTTAAAGTATACATCAATATGCGGAAAGAAATGTAATTAGTTAATTCTATTAATTTGTTTCCTGACTTTATTTTTTTAACGTGATAGTTCAAATCTGTGAACGTTTTCAAGTTTAAGAAAGTAATTTTATTGAGAATATTGAAATCAAATTTCGTAATAAATGTTGAAACCTTAATACAAAGCCCATAATAATAAGATTATTTTAATATAAATTTACAAATATTAAAATGGAGCGCTCAACATGTGAACGAGAACTCACGAAAGTAACAGAAATACAACGCTTCTTAAATAATTATCGAAAATCTATTTGTAAACTTTTCAACACTGTATTATTTAGTATCAAATATTCCTTAAACTAGACTGTTCTCATTAGTAGCTAAGAATACCTACGACGTCGCATGTGGCGTTTTGAAAAAAAACTTTTAACTAAAACAAATTGGCCGCAAAGGTGTAGGGGATATGGTGTATGCCTCACGATCAACAGGTTGTGGGCTCGATTCCTACTCAGGGAGTATTTTCAAGTTATTTCCTATGACACCTAGTTCTTGACATTCTCAAGACATCATGAAACCTAAAACGGTCAATGCAATCAAATAGGTTTAAACTAAACACAAAACAAATTTTCCCATGGGTAATCGTTCGTTTTGACCAATTTGGAACGGTTTTAAAACTCTTTATAGAGGACCACTTTACGTTGGTATTTAGCTGAAACCACACTGTCATTTAAGACATTATTTATTATTTTATAATATTTATTTTTATCTACAAGTATGAATAAATCATTTGATAACCGGTTCTGGCCTGTCCCCTGTTTTGAACTTAGGGGCAAGATGGAAATGTTTGTTATAACCTCAATTCGATGAAACATATACAATATTTAACATCTGAACCTTGTGCCTTCAATGAAAAAGATAATTGTAGTATTTTGAAAAAAATAAGTATATATAATCCCAAGACGTGTCCAGTTTCAATCCAATGTTTAGATTTAAGAATACTCAGCAGAGAATTACTATGAACTATTCCATTTCACAGAACAACATGCATACCAGGATTTTCAAAACGCTGCATGTATTTCGCTTAAAGTATATATCCATAACCATGCTATTATTGAATGTATAAGTTGGTGAAAGGGCATCACTATGGTTATGTTTATCGCATACAAACATGTAAATATTAATCGGCCGTATGCTTGAAAGATTTATTATTGTACATTGAAACCAGAAGAAGAACGTCTTTGGACAATACCTATGTTACAAATATTTTCAAATGTTAAAAAAGGGGCATAATATTTTTTTTGTTACATATTTTGATTCAAACCGCACATATACTAATACATATCATAAAGGACAAATTTTGTGAGCTTGAATGTTGTAGCGAAGAAAGCGTAAACGACCTTTTTGGACAAGTTTGAGCCTGTGGCAGGACAAAATGGCAGGTGGTGATCTATGGTGATTCCTGTATACGCCCCACTTGTATATGTTAATGTGAATGTGCAAAATTTCGGTTTTAGTTTTTCTTTAGTAAACTATATTTTTACGTCTTTTGACAGCATAATTTAAATAACAAAGTCAATGTTTTTAAACGTCAAATGACGCTGTCATAAATGACGTTATATAAAATGGCGCCAAAAATGTAAAAAATTAGCCCAAAATGAAATGACTTTAAATACTTACATAGTACATGTCTCAATCTTATATCAAATGTGTGTTTTATATACCAAATAAATTGATATTTTACAATAAAACAATACGTCATCATATATAATTATAATTTAAGTTAACTTTCGACTTAAAAAAAATATATATATATGAGTTATCTTGTAGGTTACCCAACACTATGTTCTTCCCAAATCCAAGTTTCTGGAAATTTGTTCTGCACAAGTTGTCCAATATGTCTGACTATGGATTCAAAAAGAGGAATATACAATAAAGGATACATTATAACGAAAAAGATGTGTAAAATAATTCATGATTATATAATGGACATGACAAATATAATTTTTAACTAACATAAAGACTTATTTTGTTACAATGCTCTTGTGCGCAAGTATCTTCTTAAACCAAATACACTTTATATATATTTTAAATTCTAAAAATAGTGTGCTTCCATGATCAGTTTTGCTAAGTGATTATACAATCCACCAATGGCACACCATAATTGTTGAGTGAATGTTAAATTCATGTTATTATTTTTACGCAAGACAATCATGGCTTTTGCTTGAAGCGTTTTAGAGAATGGGAATCGACACTATATTTTTATGCTGCCCCCCAAAAACATTGTCCGTCCGTCCGTGTGTCCGTCCGTGCACAATTTTTGTCCGGGCTATTTCTCAGCATCTTATGACCGGAATTCAATGAAACTTTATCGGAAGCTTCACTACCAAGAGTAGATGTGCATATTATCAGCGGGTTCTGGTCGGATGATTTTTCACAGAGTTATGGCCCTTTGAAATTTTATATAAAAAATACTTGTCCCCCAAACTATTGTGCCCTCAAGACGTTTCCTTTTATCTGAATATATTGTGCAATAGTGTGACAAAAAACGTTTGGGGAGCATCACCCGTCTCCGACGGTTTCTTATTCTTTATGTCAAGGCAAATGATGCATATATTTTGATTAAAATATTAGGGAATAATAATACTAGTATATTAAACAGATTATAGGAATACAGGAATAGTATAAAATCGTACCATTTATCACTCCGGGAGTAGCTAGAATAAAATAAAAAGAATGATCAGTGTTTTCAAAACACAATACATTTAAAAATGATTAAACACGAAAGGCGATCAGTTATATTTATATTCGGAAAATAACTCTGCGTTTTTTATCGTTGCATATTGTAGAGATGATGGATTCAAATTACAATAAAAATAAAGTCATTAAATATCAATAAGGGTTTACTACTTTATACTACTTTTACACCACTTTATGGCTATTTAATACCAAAAAAGGATATACACACAATGAATACTTCACTACAAATAAGCGTGTGTTTTATTATATATATATATATATATATTATATTTCTCTGCGAAAACCCGTATGAAAAACTAAGATAGCAATTAAAAAATCATGTTTTAGAATTAAAATTAATTAAAAAAAATGTTTCCAAAGCATTGAACCACAAGAAAAACAAAGCATGGAAGCTGAATACATTTGACATTTCAGTCTTGATATTTTCATTATCTAATAAAGCACATACATGCATAAACTAGATACCGAAAAATATTATACAAAGTTGTAATTTGGCGGATGAAGCTTATAAGCACGTGTTTATTGCAATAACTTGCAAGAAGTAAAATAAAAGATGTTATTAAACTCATTACTTCACTGAGCTATGCGCTAAAGTTGACGGATTGCAATTCAAAAAGTAATTGACACAACGTGACGTTTATGATTGACCAAAGGTTGTGTTATGGAAATAAATAAGTACTTACTGAATGGAGCTGTAATAAAACAAAACTGTAAATACGAAATTTGGTATTTTAAATGACAGCGTTAAAGTTTGAACCATACAACTAAAATATATTTTTAATTAAATATATCTTCTATACTAACTAAAATATATATTACAATATAAGTATTTTTGTATGTCTCTCAGAAAAACTAACGAAACTTTTGACAACGTCGAAATTCAAGTAATGAAGTATATAAACAATGATTAAAACTAAGATACCAACAAGATGAATCGATAAAAAAACGCATTTGTAATATTAACCAAAAACAAAACCGAAAGTCAGTATAAGCAAGAAAGTAAACCGTCATTGTTGAAACGGTTTCAATACATTAGCTCACCGTTAGAAGTCGCCATAACACAGCATATTTTAAATACAGTTTTTCTGAGCTAATGACACACTATTTTATTTTCTTCATCTTAAACCAAAACATACATATGAATAATACAAATCCACATAAATGTATGTATGCATTTAAAGAAAAGGGACGTCCCAATGCTTGCGGAACGGTATACTATAATAAATACTTCCCTAATATTATAAATAAACAAACAAATTAAGTCTTGATACGAACATGAAATTCATTTTCCTTATATTTGTACGCAGTTATAACTGCATTAACATTAAATAAACCAGATTCCATTCAGATCTCTTTCTTTACACCGATCAAATTGCATTCAATTTCTTACTTAAATGCTCTTTCATATAAAGATAAAAAAAAATTACAGTAAATTTGTAAAAAAACAAACAAAACATGGATAACTTGTTAAGACTTACCTTCTGTGTACGTTGTGTAGTTATGTGAAAAAAAAGAAAACACATTTTTATACTATAACATATCATAGTACAATCGAGATATCGTAATTAAATATGTGTTAATTTCACCATATTATCTTATATGTACCCAAAGTTGTATATTTAAATTATTTACACACGCTATGCTTTTATAACATGTATGAAACTAAATGTCTTATGAATGTTTTCTTAATTAAATCCATTGAAACTGATTTTGTATCATTGATAATTTTGTTACACATTGCTTTTCACAATTGCTAATCATGTGTTCTCTTAATTATCTATATGTATGCATATATATGTGTAACACACAATAACATTTGTTTGAATGCACGAGTTTTATATTTGTGTCAGAAGCCAGATGCCTATATGAAAAATAAACGAACGAATGAATGAATTAATCAATGAATGAATGACAAATAAATAGAAATTCATAGCGAGCAAGTTAACACTTATACCAACTACTTGTATGTATACGTTTTTTTAGCAATAAATATGGACGGAATATTGACTATGTCCAAACCCTGTTCACTTCGTGTGTACATGATACAGACAACACTTAGTTCGGATGTGTTAAAAACTCTCGTTTCTTTGATATTCTGGCACTCCATTGCTTGGTTAAATAAATGAACAGATAAAGGTGCCTCTGTTTTATTGTATCCAGTGTTCAAGTGTGTTGTCGGTGCTTTTTAGTATTATTATATTATGTAAACGTAGAACATACAAACCGGTTGTGGGGACTGAAAATATAGTAAATATATGATTTTGAGTAAATTAAATAAACAAATGGTTAAAAGCATTGTTTTCAGTCATCGGTGGCAACAACACAAAATATAAATAATAACCCAATATATAATTAATTTTAACGTTAAGGTTAAATGTAACGGTTAAACGCATAACTAATCATGATTTGGACACAGAACATTGCACAGAAACATTGAAAACAAATTATGTTAAATCCTACCCAACATGAATTGAAATGTTTCTTTTATAAATTAAAAGCTTGAGTATAAATATTTAATTCAATATCATATAAAGAATAAGTGTACATTATTATTATACATATTTATTATATTTATGAAATAAGTTACAATGTATGTGAATAAATAAAACGAATGCTTACTGAATGGCCCTGAAATACATTGCAATAAGCATTCAATTACAATTATACACATTATACTATTACAAACATATTATAATGTTGTTTAATATTAATAAAGATGTATATAATATTTTAATGATAACAAAGTTGCATTTTTAACCCTGCTGTTTGAACTCTTGCAAAACATGTCATAACTAGCAAATAAGCTAGCAAAGAAACACATATACATAAAATCTATTCCTTTAAAAGCAATATGTTTTCCTTTTGCACACGTATGAAATTATATAAATAAATTCAGCATTACGTAAACGCGTAACACTAATTACTAATATGTGATTGAACACTACGGATCAACACCAATTACTGAAACAATATTAAGTAAAACAAGAAAACTAAACTTAAGTAAAAAATAACATGCACTTAAGTATCGAATAATAACTGTGTATAGTATAACTATATATTTTCAGGCAAATCTTTTAACACATCTAATATAAGAACGTTGTTTTATATTAAATAAATTAAACATCATGTGCATAATATTTTATCATAAACTTAACTGAAACAAAATTATGGTCAATACGCACGGAATTCATAGTAAAATAGCTCCTTAAAAAAAAGATTAACTTCGCTTTTGCATTGGCGTTGTAATATTTTGTAAAAATGGATACGAAATATTAATCACAGATGCTCGCGATTAGGACTTTATCAACACATAAGCAGTTGTTCGGGGATACACTTTTTATTTTGCTTTGATTTTGCTATTTTGGGAGCGGTATGGATATTGTGGGTGTATTCCCCGGTATGAATTTATTAAGATGAAAGATTTTATAAGTATAGGAATGTGCATACTTACATGATGGATACCCTGCGTTGAAATAAATGTAAATATACATGCGGTAAAACGATGGTGTTTATAGGCTTATAAAGACACTAGTGTTTTTATTTTTATTTTGTTCTATATGACCGTTTTCGTATCCCTGAAAACATTACAATACGCGACACTCTTATATGATGATATAAATTTATAATGACCTGATGCATCTTACAGTAAAAAAAGGATTAGACCATGAGTACTGATCGACACCTTAACATAGAAAAAAGACGATGAACAGGTTAAACAGAGGATAGAGCAAAGACTTATTTTCAAACAAAAAATCATACTCTTAAACGTTTAAGGGAAAAAAATATAAACATGTCAAGCGGAACTAAATACTTAAGTTTTTAAGGATTAAAAACAATGTATATGTTTCATTCCAACAGACAAGTGGAACAGCAAAACATCACAGCCTAAAACGGGAAAAACATAACTTAATGTCGTGCAAAGAAAACATGCAACATATGCAACTAGGACATGGGCTATATGTTAATACGATTTATTTTCTTTTACATAACTAAAAGTACATACATTCATAGCATATCAGATTGAAAAGTAAAGCTATATGTAATTCATACGACAACACTTAAAGCAACATATTTCCGAATAACATTGTACAAAAGAATGATCACTCGCAGAAGAGGCTAACGTAAATTGCTTTCCATTCATCGTTTTTATTATAGTGTTTAATTATCCGCGTAATTTTAGTTTCATTGTCTGTTCAGTGTCATGTTCTTCCCCGAGATTATAAGAACTTTTAAGATTTTTGTATACATTAGTTATCACTGAGCTAACTATGTTAGTAATTAACGAGAATCTTTACAGAGCATGAATCTTATTGTGCACCTAACTTCCTTGAAACACATATTACGTAAGCATACAGTTTATGTACACTAAGTATTTGTTTTATGAAATGTAGATTTATGAGTAAATAATATTTTAATTGCTTTTGTTAGTGTTAAAATCATTCTGTGAAAATTCTGCAAATTTTTAATCTATGATGAATCTTGCATAATCGTTAAACGAGATTCAGTAAGTGCATATATTTTGTCAGCGGCAACGACTTTTGACATGGTATTTAATTGTGTTTATCGAAAAAAATCCCTGCAAGCATGCCACAAATATTCTCTTGACAAGTGTTACACGTTTTGTCGCTGTTATCTTATGATAATGATTTTTTATATAAATATCCCGCAAATATTGTGATGCACAATTGTAACAAGTAATGAATGACACCAAACAAAAGACCCAATTGTAACGAACCCCCAAATAATCGCTGCTTTAAATACAAATATTTTGTTACATATTTTAACGCAACATACAATTTAATTTATCTTTACACGTTTTAAACTTGATAAGTCGAATCTGATTTCATGATATATTGAGTTTGTATGTACTGTTTCAGTACAAAGATAACTTGGTCATACTAAAAAGGGGTGACGGTAACATAGTTACCGCAATTTTGAGAATCATTGTACTTAAAATCATTACCACCCCAACATCACGATTAAATAAATATAATTTATATCAAGTTCCATAAAACTTATGATGACTTTAGGCATATGTTTTTTGCTGTGCAATCTATTTTAAGGTAAACGCTGAATTCTGATTCGATAGTCCGACAAAGTATCATGTTCAATTCCCGATGAACGCGATTTTTAAATAACCTAAATCATATATCATCAGCATGATAAGACGGAGTGTCGCATGCAAGAACCAGGTCCTTTTGTCTAATTTCGATGTAAAAAAAATCAATGTTTATCGTAAAATTTTGTTTTTGCAACAGCATTATTGGATTTTCATATCAAGCTTTTTTTTGTCCAGCACTTTTCACATAACTTTTAAAAAAGATCAGCATGACGAGACGAATTGTCACGCGAAAGAACTAGGTCAATAAATCTAAAGTCTAAATCTAAAATCAAATTCAAAGGTCGACATTTAGTCTTATAGGGACATGTTCACATTTTGATAAATTGACAAAATTAAAAAGACAATATTTCAGATTTGCACATGTTCGTTGTAGTTATGTTTTCTTTCAAGGAAACAGTAATACTTAAATAAACCATGCTCTAAATTCTGCATGATATTTATCTTTTTAACGGTTTTAAAAATCGGAATCTGAGAATTAAAATCCGTTACTAACGCGAAACTATTAAAGCATGAATCATATTGACCTAAAACATATGGATTAAATATGAGTTTATGGACAAGAAACTCACAATCAATGACATTGGTAATGTCTCTTCACAGCTGAGAGGGCATATGTTAATTATAAATTCATTAAAGAATAAACTTAAATAAAATTCAGATACGAGGTACTGAACATGAAAAAAAAATGTTAATACTTGGTACAAGCAAAACTGCAATATAAATATCATTTGATTTGGTTGTTATCGTTATATTTTGGGACATTAAGAGAATTGCTTTTATCAAGTAAAAAATACACCCTTAACTAACACATCACGCATTGAAACTACTCTATGCTTATACTTCCACTGTGAGTGGTAAGAAATACAATCATTGTGAACTAGCCTTTTCTTGTATATTTTCTTGTTAATTATTTAACCGGAAATGTTGTTTTCTTTATTAATGTTTGAAATAAGAGTCTGTAAAGGACAAAGATTTAAGAAAATAAATAAGTTTTGATAAAAATGTTTAATATTGTCACGTCTATAAATTAATGTAATTGATATCTGCAACACGTGAATGTTGATGAAAATTCTTATTATCTGGGATATTAGTCCTTTCATTAATTATATGTTTACCACACATATATGTGAATACATATGTGTAAATGTAGTTTTTGTGAAATAAGCATGTCTGGATAAAGTGAGCTTTCCTTATCCAAAACTATTGCGAAATGTATTGATTATTAGAAATATAAACGTTGATGAAAATTCCTACTTTATTTGAGATGTGTTTTTCCTTTCTTTACATATATGTTTTCAATGAATATAATTGATATCTGCAAAACATGAATGTTGATGAAAATCCTTTTTATATCTAGTAATGTTTTTTTTTCCTTTCCATAAATATGTTTATCGCACATTTATTTGTAATAAGTATGTGTAAATGTAGATTTTTCCACATTATCCACAATTATTGCGTATTTTTTAATTATTTAAAGTATACACATATAAAAAGTAGAAAGAAAAAATGGACCATCATACATTGTTGCAATAAGGTTTTATTTGTGTGAATTGTGTGAATCATACAGACATTAGTTTGTCTGTGACATGTTTATGTTACACCATACGTAATACATCACCAATACAATTATATGTAACGAATTTTCATATGTTGTAAAATCATGTATTTTGATGTAAATAAAATGCCTATGCTTGATTGTAACCACAATCACTCATTATACCTTAAGCCCCCTTTCGAACATTTTGTTATTTTGTTCTTATATTGTATGTTTGTGTTTAAGTTGCTGAATTGTTTGTGTCTAAACATGCAGAAGCTAAAAGTTATGAATATTGTTTTTTTATATATTGTACCAAGATACCCGTTTTTTGGATTCATATTATACAGCTCAGTTTTCATCATAAATGGATAATCTTAAATTAATTTCATACAACCTCAAATTCAAGAGGTGTTTAGCATTTTGTTTAAAAAAACATTCCAATCACAGTAAATAAAATTGAAAAAGATTGTATTGGTAACTACAAACTATTGGATTTGACATATATGAATAACAGTTTTACTTTTGTACATTATACGGGCCCAATAAAGATACGCCCACCTTTTTACAGACCTCTTTTAAAAAAAATAGATACATATATAATATGTGGAGACTTTAATTGTGTAATAGATGTCAACTTAGATTATAAAAATTATACATCCATTATCAATAATAAAACTGCAAGAAAAAGACTAAGATCTATTATCAAGGATAACAATATAATTGATACTTTCAGATATCTTTATGGCACTATCCAACAATATACATGAAGACGGTTAATACCATTACAACAGGCTAGACTTGATTTTTTTTCTTACTTCAAATTACCTTTCATCTACAATTAGAAAATCTACTATTGATTCGTGTTATAAGTCAGATCATTCCATAATTGACTTAAGTTTTTAGGATATAGTACATGGAAAAGGGCTATGGAAATTCAATAATTCACTCTTAAAGGATATTGACTATTTAAACTGCATTAGTACGTTGATAGAAAATGTTAAACAACAATACTGTATCCCTATCTACAACATAGAAAACATAGAAAATATTCACAACAGCGACACTCAATTTGTTATCAACGAACAATTATTCCTAGAAACATTACTAATGGAAATCAGAGGAAAATCTATTTCATTCTCATCACATAAAGCCAAACAGAACAAAAACAATGAATCTACTTTAATTAAAAAATAAATTTACTTCAACAATCATTAACTGAAGCTTATTCTGAACAACTTCGAGAACTACAAAAAGAATTAGAAAATGTGAGGGAAAATAAACTTAAAGGGTCTCTTATTCGTTCTAGAGCAAAATGGATAGAAGATGGAGAAAAACCCTCTAAATAATTTTGCTCGCTAGATACAAATCATTACACAAACAAGTCGATACCTTTTATTGAATTAGAAAACGGTGCTAAATTGACAGAGCAATACGATATTTTAAATGTTTCATTCCATAAAACATTATACAATACAAATGAAAACGAAATTAAATACTATAAAAACTGATTTAGATAATATTAATATACCAAAGTTTAAAATACCAAAGTTGAATAAATAAGTTCAATCTGACTCAATAGAAGGGCTGCTTAATATTGAAGAAGTGTCCATAACACTCAAAAATATGAAGCATGATAAAAGTCCAGGTTCTGATGGATTCGCCGCTGAATGTGTTTAAGTATTTTGGAATAAATTGAGCCATTTCATAGTGAGAAGTCTTAACTACGCCTTTATTATAAATTCTTTGTCTATTACACAAAAACATGGAATTATAACTTGTATTCCAAAAGAAAACAAGCCGCGATGGTATCTGAAAAATTTACGATCGTTAAAAGTTATTAAATGTTATTTACAAACTAGCATCAGGTTCAATTGCAAATAGATTAAAAACAGTACTTGATATTTTAATCTCTAAAGATCAAACAGGTTTTATTAAAGGTCGATTCATTGGTGAAAACACTATATTACTTTATGATATATTGAAATATACTGAAGATAATAATTTACCTAGATTACTAATGACAATTGATTTCGAAAAAGCATTCGATACTCTGTCTTTCCAGTTTATCGAAACAACTATTAGTTTTGTAAATTTCGGACCAATGCTTCGAAAATGGATATTTATGTTCTTGCATAATACCATCGCCTCCATACAAATAAATGGCTTCTTGTCAAATACTTTCTGTATAGAGAGGGGATGCCGTTAAGGAGACCCTATCAGTGCTTACATTTTTGACGATGCTGCGAAGCGGCTCGTCTAAGTTATCATACCATGAAAAAATTCTTCACAATGGCGACCTATGTAAAAGACCGAGCCAGTCCGATTGAGATAGCTCGAATTTTCTAATCGGCATACCTCGCTGATTATGATTGATAATGGTAAAGGTAGCGTAGCTATAAGTAGGACAACATATTCTGGGAAAAAGATTTAATAATAGTTTGAAAACGTTAATTTTAAAACAGTTATATTCAATCCATTATATGTTTATAGATCAATGAAACAACTATGCATATTCTGTATTGTATTTGACATTTGTCGTGATTCTGTAAATAAATTGCGAATGAAAACGTGTATAATTAACGTTTGACGCGATCATGAGTGTAAAGAAAACGAATTATTTCGAACCTGCCATTTGTAAACGTTATGGCGAGCATGGTATATAAACAGCATAATAGCCACACAACATCTATGAAACTCGCTCTGATGCGTGCTTTCGCATTTTTGCATATTTTATAAACTTTTTCGAACAGAAATTACAGAGCCACATCAGCGCACATACTATGTTTGATAATTCATTCGTTTGTTGGATAATGTTTGCTGTTTTAAACACATAATAGGTCATATCGCGGAGATTTAGTTAACCTTTCTATGTGTTTATGGGCGAACTCACGTATTCAAGTGCTCTTACGACTATGTGCTCCCTACTTTCGGGAATCATCATAAAAGAATTGCCGTACTTAACGAACACACATGCCTAAGCTTATTGAATTAGAATAAAAACAATAATCAAAAGATAACAATTTTATGTTCATGCACATGAGCATGTGAAATCACGTCCGTACACATAACATCATTAACTTAGGAAAGGAAACAACGAAATTGGTATGATATACATGTGAAATTAAAGAGCATGGGGTAATTAAAGAGCATGTCAAGTTTTGAATATATCTACTGCAACGTAATGTTATAACCCACAAATTTGTCACTGTAACAGAACGTTTTTTTTAAGATAAGTAAAAAAATACACGTCGAATATCTTTTAAAAGATATTTCTTGTTATATTTGATCGAGAATGTAACCCGCCTCCCAGTTTCGCTGAATGGGTCAAGTTCCCCACGGGTATTACTTCCCCGTACCCTCCAAATTTGTTCGTACCCAAAAATTGTCATACCCAATTTTTTTCGTACCCAATTTTTTTACGTACCCAATTTTGTTTCCTTCAGTATTTTTTTTCGTACCCAATTTTTTGGGGGGCATAATTTTTCATCCTCTTCAAAAGCATCGTCACACCAGTACTGTCAGTACTTAGATTATTATTTGTGCAGAAAGTCTTGCCATTAAAATAAGAGATAGCAAAAAATAAAAGGTATAACAGTAAATGACATAGAATATAAATGTCTCAATTTGCTGATGATACATCATTATTTCTGGACGGATTAGAATCATCTCTTAATTGTACATTAGACCTGCTTCATGAATTTTCAAGATACTCTGGACTTAACATTAACTATGAAAATGAAAAACTAATTTAATTCGGATAGGTTCTATGAAATATAGCACTAGATCAATAAAAGCTAAATACAAACTAACATGGGGAGCTACTACCTTTAAAATGGGATAGTGTTTGACATTAATTTAGACAACATGATCATGAAAAATTTCGATAACAATCGAAAGAATTAAAAGTTCAATATCTCATTGGAATCGCACAAATATTACTCCTCTATGAAAGATAACCATTTTCAAATCATTGTTTTTACCTCTACTTACTCATTTATTTGTATCACTGCCATCACCAAGCAAAGACACCATAAAAACAACAGTAATTAATAAGGAGTATAACGAAGGTGGGTTAAATATGGTTGATATATGTTCGTTTGAAATATACATGAAAATAACATGGATAAGGAGAATAGTGTCAGTGGAAGGAAATTGCTATTCATTGGCAAGATCGTTAATAGATTTTAAGATAATATTCAACACTGGTAAAATGTATGCCGAAAAATATGTCTACACCTGAAAAATAAATGTTGGCTCGATGTTTTAAAAATCTATATATTGTATGTTGAAAAGCTGCCATTAATTAATAGTGATGATATTCTGGCTATGCCTCCATTTTAGAATCATAATTTAACATTTAACAAAAGATATATCTATATTAAATGAGGTATTTGTTTGTGCGAGATATTATGGTAGAAAGAAACTTTATTTCCAAAGAATCTTTGGATACACAAGTTGGAACAAATGTAAATTTCCTTCTCTACCAAGGATTAAAAAGTACAATAAAGAAATATATTGACAAATTTGAAGACCTGCCAAATTTTAACAAAAAAACTCAGGGACCTATAATACAAACTTACATTAAAAAAATTGTAACCAGCCCAAAAGAAGAGAAGCATATTTATAAAATATTAATTCAAAACAATGAGATTCCAGCTTGTCATACAAAATGGAACTCATAATTTTTTAATAATGAATGGAAAAAAGTACATCCACTCGTATTCAATCTAACTAAGGAAATATATGTCAGATGGCTCCAATGCAGAATAGTCCACAGAATATTGGGAACAAAATCCCATATGTTCAAAATGAAAATTGTAGCAAATAACCTATGCATATTTTGTAACATTGAAGTTGAAAATATAACGCACTTGTTCTGGTAATGTTCATTACCCAAGAAATTATTAAATTTGTTGCTGAGATTATTCGTAAAAGTAGACCAAGCATACATATTCATATTACATGTCAGAATCTAGTCCTTGGAATTATTAATCCAAAAATGAACGATGTAAACATAGTATGCCTAGAGCTTAAACGATATATTTTTCATTGTCAGAGAAAAACAGAATCCCTTCAAAGTATGGACTCGTAAATAGCATGAAACACGCTTTTGAAATTTACAAAAATACAATTAAATCAGAAGAAGAATTAAGAATCTGGTCCCTTGTTAAAATATTTACTGACATCTCATATTCATCTCATATAACGACATTACAAATAGTAATAATAACTCATAATATAAAAATGTTTATGCCGTAAGCTTTGTTCTTAACTCTGCATAACCAATGTTCTTATATAATACAATTCAGCTTTTACTAACTATTTTTTTAATGTGCAATACTTTTATAATAAATAAATATACATACAGATATTCAACATTAATTTATTTTGTACGTTACACGCTTGTTTGTGTTTTGTGTGTTTTTGCTGTTGTAAACTACTTGTAGTAAAACACTACTAGCTTTGCATATGAATGTATGTTGAGTGTAAGACAATAATATGTATGTACCAGCAAGTATACTGTATATTGTATACATTTGTATGTAATATTCTACGGAAAAAAGAAAAGTTTGCACACACAAAAAAACAAAACATCACGCATTGCCGAGAAGTTTAAGCGTTTGCATTTACTCCAATGATCAGTGATTCAAGCCCAGGCGTGAATTACTCTTTTTCTTTCTATACTTTCACTCTGGTCACTTTAGTTCTGATGTTTACATTAAGAAAATTGAAGCATAGTAAGACACACTGCATACCATGTACAACAATTTAAAGATTTTGAAATAGATTTGTTGTTCTTACAATCATCTCAAGTGGAGAACACTATAAACAATCGAGGGTCAATGTCACAATTAAAGGTTAACACTTTTACGAGAGAGTCAATTGCAACGTTGTCAAATCTCTACCTGATTTTTTATATTGAAAGTCGTAACTTTGTGAAAATGGCTTACTTCGTTTTGAATAAAATTCTAAAAATATGCCTTTATTCACAAATCGTCAGTATCATGTAGAAAGAACATATTTCGCATATTGGTTACACATTTTACATTTTGTTACATAGAGGATATTTGTTGGATTCGGTGGATTATCGATTTTAATTCAGGAGTGATCATAGAAAATAATATTTTCACGAGTGGCGCAGCCACGAGTGAAAATATATATTTTCCATGATCACGAGTGAATTAAATCGATACTCCACCGAATCCAACTAATTTTCTTTTTATTTTATGCTTTTTTCACAATTTATGTACATTGTTAAAGAGTTTAACTAAAGAATTTCGCTGGGATAATGATGTCATTTCGTCAAAAAATGACGTCATTTCACAGTAAACAGTGAAAATTATCGATAATTTTTACTGATAATTTTCATTGTTTGAAACAGTAAAATTATCAGTTTTATTTCACTGATATTTCTCTATAAACCACCGGAAAGCATAAAATAAAAATGGATACACAATAAATGACAATATATTTGTACATGCCTTCCAATACGCTCAAATTTACAAACGCAAATGCTTATCATAAAAGTACTGCGGTGTTCAAATTCTTATTGAAGTGCAAAATAGAGTTCAGTTTACATAGAAACTACACGTTCGGAAACTGATAGAAACCAAATGGCTCCTGTGGAATTTACATTTTCTAAGGAGAAGCCTTTGGCGAAAATAACCTCCATCGAAAGATCACCGCTGCGTACCATCATATATGGTAATAAAAGAACTCGCGATTGTTGAAAAATAAATTATTTAATTAGCGACAATGAAAACGATACCAATGTAATGAACGTATATTTAATAAAACTGAATAAAATTTAATAGTCGTATTGCAATTTAATGTGTAAAATCATTCAACTTTTGATATGTGTGACGTAGATTCGAAGTTAGCCATGATAAAGTCAATATAACAAGAAGTCTAATTTTGTTTTATTAAGGTTGAGTTATAAATAATATCGCTTGATTGATGACAAGATTTTTCTAAAATTTGACCTGTTGAACGCAAGTATCAACATTCAGATTCAAACCCGGCTTATATATTGTCAAGATAAACACTCTAACCAAGTTTCATAATGATTGAGTCATAAATATTTCCTTAATAGTGCATAAAAAGTTTTAGTTTTTAAACGCTCCTGAACTAGGTCCAAACTTAACTAATATATTAGGTGTTTGGTAATAATTCGGATGGAAATTAATAATACTTACGTAATGGAGCTGAAATTAAAACAAACGACCAATATACATTCAATATAAATATAAGGGTATCAATATATTTTATAATAGTTATCTGGTAAATCAAATATGCCATTTTCTTTTGAGTTATTTTTATTTTAAAATGTAATACATCTAAACAAATATACAAAACAAAAAACAAAAATAAGTAGCAATTTTTACAGTTATTAATATCTCCCGAAGCGTAGGTTCAAATACAAAAACATATAATTTTAAATTTTTAATGTTAAAATATTTTACCAATGAACGTGTTGAAGTACCCCGATGGACAAAATTGTAATTACGGTCTAAAGACAGACAGACATTATGAAGTGACAGCAGGAATGACGTCAACGGTTTCCATAATATACTTTTAACTTCCGAGAGGGAGAGGGAAATACATAATACTATATATATATTCAGTTACCAGATAAATGGCCAAGTCTTCCCTAATGTCGAGCGCATGCTTGTATAAATGCACTGTGATTTGCAATTTAAATATGTTTATATTTTTCATTTTTTGATACTTTTTTATTGAGTTTCGAGTATGATTTTTTTCCAAAGGATAAGGCTATTATAGCAAAACAGCTATCAAGAAAACAATGCGCGTTAAGATGAGCGAATGTTTCATATTCAAGTGAATTATGCGAAAAACAACATTTCGAACGATTAACTATCTGATCCTTTTAAATCATAGAACTAAACATGCAGTTTAATACTTTAACAACAATAACCTGGTTATCCATAATTGTAAACAAACTTCATCTAATCAGTAAGTATAAACAACGCTGAGGTATTGTATGATACAATGGAAGTTTGTTAAACTAATTATTAAAGCTTAGTAAAGTGTTGATTAATTATATTGCCATCAGTAGTCAGTTTTGACTAGGAGATGTTGTATTGTAAAAAAAACTGTCATCATTTTCTCCTTATATTTTAATAACGTTGAATGAACATGTTTAACGGACAACGAGCAAAGCACGATGAACCAACGTTAGGGTAACAAATTTAATATCATGATCAGGATCCAGAGGATTTGTGATAAACTGACCTTAACTAGTTCAAGAAAACGCCTGGATAACACAAAATGGCGTCACATTATAATACTTCATACGTTAAGAAAATCTTTGGGTATTGACCACGAATCATGACATTAAGAATCTAATCTAAAACGGATTCAATATAACATATAAACGGAACGTATACAACTTACCATATGTCGATCCTGGATAGGCTGGAAAGTAAAAATAAAAATTGAAATGTCTTACATTTATCTGCGTGAATGTTATTAATCAATATGTTTTGTATTATTAAGAATCATTTAGAACTAAATTTCGCAAACGATATAATGATATCATATTTAATAGCGTATTTATAATGATACAATATTTGGTTATATACAATAACCAGCTTAGAATTAAGACAGTAAAAGTTTAAGAAAGTAAAAATTGCAATGTATATATTGCATTTATAGATAAACACGTTGTATATCGCATATACAAATGCGAGTAAGTATTAACCTTAAATGTAGTGAACACGTGCGTGTATGTATATTTATAAATAATTAACAGATACATACGGGTAGGTATTGCTGCAATTGAATACAAAGAAGTATATTTTATTTAAACTCATATACGAATATGTAAAACCACATGTTGTAAACATAAGTCAAATCGTTTATGCATAGATAAAGTGCAGACTTACTCCATACAAACACATGTAGAAGTAATATAGTTGACTTCTGAGTAGAAAATTGACTAATAAAGTATCTTTGTGTTTTAGTTACATGCAACTCAGCGAATTAATATATTAACATGTTTCAAGTTATGGCCTTGATCGTGAAAGTGCTAAGGATAGATTTCGGCCCAGTTTCGGGACTGTCAGACCAACAAAACTGAATTCACCAAACGATACCAATACCAACCTGGACAACCATCACTATGTACTGTTATGATTTCTAACAATTGAAGAGTTCTGAAGGTAAATATTTGAAACACATTTTTTATGGCGCAGGATAATCACATTCAAAATAACTTTCATCTGCCATGGAAACATTATGTTGCGATTGTCGAGACTACGTGTGAGATCTTCATTCAAAACATTTTTTTTACAGTGTTTGGTCTCATGTCGTAACGTATGCTCATTTTCCCTCATGAATGCGTTTTATAATAATATTGAGCGTTATATGACGGGTATTATTCAACCATGTTTTTGATATATTTTTTATAAGTTTATTCTCAAATAAATGTATGTGAAATTATTATCAAATATCGGAATTTTAATACGAAAACCGAAACATTTAAGACTTGAAGCGTATAATGTATACTTTTGTAAAACCCCTAAACATTTAAAGTGGGCCGTTGAGATGGACCATAAAGTTCGCGCTTTAAAATGCACCATAAAAAATATCCCACGTACTTCGTGTTTTTTTATATTACATGACAAACACTTCGGCCTATTTAATGACCGGACATCATTCCTAATTATATTCCTGAAGTCGTAAATGCACGTTATTTAAATCGCAGTATGTGTACTTCTTACAAAAATATGTCCTATTTAATTAAATGCCAATAAAACACTTAGCGTCTGCGAAATAAACAAAGCGCCATAGGCGCTGAAGGCCTGGGGCTAGATTTAGTGTGTTTGGGAAGAAGTTTAGTTCTTAAAAAAGGATAGTTCGACTATGTATATAGATGTCAATATCTTTATACATAGTCAAACTATCTTTTTTTAAGAAGACGTTTTGTCGGAAGTTTTTTATTGATTTAGTATATGTATGCTTTATTATAAACAGGTTTATAAAAATCAAGGCTGCAGCTGCATTTTTCAAAAAAGTCACAATGGATAGTCGATCAATAAGTCATGGCCATCCTACATAGGCGATGAAGATTTGTGGCTGGGAACGAGATTATGACCCATCTGAGTCTGTCACTTTTTGTTTGTCATAAATGCTGAATGCCCGTTTTGGATGAAATGACGTCCTTATTCAACCAGTATCGGTACTTGTTATGCTGATCAGTTTGTGTTAATAATATCTCCATTGATCGCGTATCTGGATGAACATAATTAATTTCAAAGTACGGAATTAATTGTACTAAAATTAATCCGTAAATACTCATAGTTGCCATGGGAACAAAAAAATGTTCTTTTTTCATATTTATTACTATTTTAAAGAATTTAAGCCAAACAAGAGGGCCATGATGGCCCTGAATCGCTCACCTGACTCATTAAGATCAGATGAAAACTATGACCTCTATTGTCTACACACTGTTTTTCTATGATTTGACCTAGTGACCTAGTTCGTGACTCTAGATGACCCAAATACAATCCCAATCCAGATTTCATCAAGATAAACATTCTGACCACAGTTCATAAATATTGGATGAAAACTGTGACCTCTATTGTCAACACAAGGTTTTTCTATTTATTTGACCTAGATTTTTACCCCAGATGACCCAAATACAATCCCACCCAGATTTCATCAAGAATTCTGACCAAATTTCATAAAGGTTGGATGAAAACTGTGATCTCTAATGTCTACACAAGGTTTTTCTATTATTTGACCTAGTGACCTAGTTTTTGACCGCAGATGACCCAAATAAAATCCCAACCCAGATTTCATCAAGATAAACATTCTGACCAAATTTCATAAAGATTGGATGAAAACTGTGACCTCTATTGTCTACAGAAGGTTGTTCTATTGTTTGACCTAGTGACCTTGTTTTTGACCCCAGATGACCCAAATACAATCCCAAACCGGATTTCGTCAAGATAAACATTTTGACCAAATTTCATCAAGATTGGATGCAAACTGTGACCTCTACTGTCTACACAAACAAATTGTTGACGGACGGACGCACGGACACACGCAGGCACGCACAACGGACGCCGGACATCACACGATCACATAAGCTCACCGTGTCACTTCATGACAGGTGACCTAAAAATATGTGTCGGAGATAAACATAAACAGTTGTGGTTAAAATCCCATAGAAACAAGGGCTGTTTGTAAAACATGCATGCCCCCCTATATGGGCTATAAGTTGTAGTAGCAGCCATTGTGTGAATACGTTTTTTGTCACTGTGAATGGTGGTGGTGGTGGTGGTGTAGTAGTAGTAGTAGTAGTAGTAGTAGTAGTAGTAGTAGTAGTAGTAGTAGTAGTAGTAGTAGTAATAGTAGTTGTAGTAGTAGTAGTAGTATTAGTAGTAGTAGTAGTAGTAGTAGTAGAAGTAGTAGTGGTAGTAGTAGTAGTAGAAGTAGTAGAAGTAGTAGTAGTAGTAGTAGTAGTAGTAGTAGTAGTAGTGGTAGTCGTAGTAGTAGTAGTAGTAGTAGTGGTAAAAGTAGTAGTAGTAGTGGCAGTAGTAGTAGAAGTAGTAATAGTAGACGTGGTGGTGGTGGTGGTGGTGGTGGTGGTAGTAGTACTAGTAGTAGTAGTACTAGTAGTAGTAGTAGTAGTAGTAGTAGTAGTAGTAGTAGTAGTAGTAGTAGTAGTAGTAGTAGTAGTGGGAGTAGTAGTAGAAGTAGTAGTAGTAGTAGTAGTAGTAGAAGTAGTAGTAGTAGTAGTAGTAGAAGTAGTAGTAGTAGTAGTAGTAGTAGCAGTAGCAGTAGCAGTAGCAGTAGCAGCATTACAAGACCAATACTTAAGAATGATCAAATGGGAAAAGGTAACATAGCACCAGCAGTAAATATGGGGCTCATTTACAGGTCAGATTTGGAATCTCTGCTGTAAAATGAGATTTTGAATGAATTAAAGGGAGGCAAATCTGTAATAAAAAGAACATGCATAAACCGTAGTTGTTTCCCTTGTTTGAACCATGCTAAATCCTTACAAGTTTGGAAAGAATTGGATGAAAAATTTGGACTTTATTGCATAAACACCATTTTCTCAATTCAATGGGAGGTAATTCTGTACTTCATGGACCAATAATGCTCATTTTTTGTAGGGTTCGTGTCCTCATTGATAAAAAGACACTGTGCAAATTTGGAAAGGATCGGACAAAAAATGTGGAAGATTTTTGAAAGTTTTCACAAAATAGGCAAAAACGAATAAACATGCAAAGTTCAACGAGCTCCTGCGGCCATGTTTTTTGACGAATCAAATTTGTTTGAACAACTTTTTCAGGAGAGCCCTCAAAGGTCATCCCTGTGAAATTTTTTGAAAATCTGATGAGCGGTTTATGACAAGAAGATTTTTTAAGGTTTTTACCATATATGGTCATGGCGGCCATCTTGGTTATGTGATCAAATTTTTTTTAACAATTCTTTTGTCCCATGACCAAGGGATGCTCCACATGAAATTTAGTTGAAATTGGCTCAATGGTTTAGTAGAAGAAGGTGTTTACAAATTGTTTACGGACGGACGGACGGACGGACGGACGCCGGACGCTGAGTGATCACAATAGCTCACCTCGAGCTATTGCTCAGGTGAGCTAAATAGGCACAGAAAATCAACAAAATATGTTCTGGACCGATATGGAACATCATTAACATGTTTATTATATACATAAATATATGCACATTTTCTGGAAAAAGGTGTGTTTTCATAAATTGAAAATTTTGTACAGCTATGAACTTAAAACTAAAACGAATAACTCCTCATGACACAATTTGTGTTGTGTGTCTGTACTGCCAGACTTTATTTTGTTTATTTAGCAATTCAATTTTGTTCCATGATTGATAAAATAAAGTAGACAAAATACATTAAGTTAACAGTTGCTATGGAAACAGTAATTTGTGGATTGCATACACATGCTGTTTGTGATCAACAATGTATTTGAAGTTAATATATAATTAATATTCGCATAAGTGTCAAACCAAATTCACTAGTGCATTTCATACGTAGAGATTCAAAAACATGATTTTCAACTTAAACAAAATAAAAGCAATAAGCAGTACATATTTAATGGCACACGTCACTAACTAATTCACTATAGATTGAACTTTAAACACCAAATATTCATTAACATGTAAAAATAAATCAAATACAAACATAACATGAACACATACGTTAACATCACATATCGTGATGTTTAAATGAACTACAACAGTATTAGTGATATTATTTTAAGACCACAATATTAGCAGGCATACAATACAATGTATTTCTTATCGTGTAAAGAACATTTTATAGTTAGATCACTATGAATGAGTTGTTTATCATTAATCAAACAAATGTGTCCACACGACACGGATGCCCCCAACTGTAACTTTGTCACTACATAAACGCATAAGTGTGCCAATGTTTTTGAGATATACATCGCCTTTATTTTATTTAACTATAAGTTTGCTACATAACAGTTGTTCAATATTTATATTTTGTTTGTTACATATGTCATCTGCTGCAGTTTGTAGATGTTTTTTTCTGCCAATTCTCTGCATGAATGTTCGAACTTGGCCTAGAGACCATCTAGATAAAACTTGTGAACAAGTTTGGTGAAGATCAGATGAAAACTAATTGAATTAGAGAGCAGACACCAAGCTGAATGTTTAAAACGCACTAAGTGACCCAGTGAACTAGTTTTTTGCCCGGCATGCCCCATGTTCACACTTGGCGTAGACATTATGTAGATACAACTTCTGACAGAGTTTGGGAAAGATCGGATGAAAACTACTTGAATTAGAGAGCGGGCACCATGCTGAATGTTTGAAACGCACTAAGTGACCCTATGACATAGTTTTTGGCCCGGCATGACCCATGTTCGTCTTGACCTAGACATTATCCGGATGCAACTTCTGACCAAGTTTGGAGATCTGATTAGAACTACTTGAATTAGAGAGTGAACACGAAAAGTGTTACGGAGGACAGACAGACTGACAGACGGACAGTGCGAAAACTATATGCCGCCCGTTGGGGGCATAAAATATATTTTCATGTATCTGACATGGTGTGCAGAAACAACAAAAATGTAAAAATAAAATATTCCCTTCTCATACTTAATATATTACCTATGGATGACAGACTGATTGGAAAAACAACACAAGATACACATTGTTGATATTTTGTAATCAAATTCATGCACATCAACAAAAAAGTATTGTATTTATTCTTTGAAGAAAAATCACCTGTTACGTCTGGATTAAAAAATCTTATCTGTTAAAAAATGTCAATCACAACACAACATGAACACAATATATTGTCCATATTATCATCCACAAAGAGTCCAAACTGTCAGTAAACTTGGTAAGCTCAGGTTGCATCAGGATTTGCCGAATTCACTTTGTAAAGATCTGCAATAATTAAATTAAAATTCCTGATTAAAAACCTTAAACAAACACATAAAAAATACATATCACCAGTAGATACCATAGGCTTGTCAACAATTTATTGAAATTGAAAACCATGTCATGTTTTAGTTTTGCCTTAATGCTTGTTTAACTTAATCTACATGTATGTGAAAATAACACAAGAAATATTATTAAAATTATATAATCAAGACGAAAAACAGATTATTGCTTGGTACATTATACAATCTGAACCCTCAAGTTATGCACAGTGAATAGTATATTGTCAATGTTTAATATTAAAAAAAAAGTATCCATACTTAACACCATAAAGGAAAACTATCTGTGCTGGAAGAATAAAGCGCACCCCAGTTAACATTTTCACGGATTTCTTTTTAAATATTTCACTATTTTAAATGGGATAAAGTCGAGAGCCGGCTGATTCGTGAGAGTTTTCTATAGGTATCATGAATTTTTTTAAACAAATCAGTATTTTTCCAGTAATGTGCAATGACGCGTTTGAACGGTTAGAAAAATGTCGGATCAGTGTTGGGACTTCATATTACAAACGCGCGATTGCACTTTACTGAAAATTACTTATTTGTTAAAAAAAATCATAAAATCTATAGAACACTCTCACGAATGAGCGAGCTCTCGACATTATCCCATTACAAATGGTGAAATAATTTAAAAAGACATCCTTAAGAATGTTATCTGGGTCGCGCCTTATTCTCCCAACACAGATCTTAAAGTCACATGGAATACATGAAGGTGCAGTGTAAACATTGCAAGGTGTAAATCATATCAAACCTGCTATTTAGCAGCACATCATTTAGTGTTTGCACACCACTTTTGCCCAATCTGTTTTTCATGAGGTGGATTTGGCACATCCATCTTTTAGCCCTATATCATGATAGTTCATCATTGAAACTACCAGGCAGTAGGTTCTGCCCCTGAATAAATAAAATATAGCAAAATATTTATGTATGATTGTGTTATAGTTGAAAATAATATATGACAATGAAAACAAAAGTATGATGAAGTATTAAATCTCAATACAATCTAAACGATATTCCGATAGTCCAGACACATATTGACTGAGAACATTTAATCAGTTTTCTTAAGCTGCGAACTCTTGGTCATGTCTGACAATTCATTGAAAACATAAAGTTTCAAAAGCATTGCAACATATTTGTGTAGTTGGTCGTGCTTTATGAGAAAGATATTTTTTTTCTTTCTACTTTCTTTATTTGTTGTTATGAATCTTAGATCATCATTGCTTTCATGTTAAACTTGATCATGAACACAACCATTAATATTGACATCCAAAACTATAAATTTTTACAAGAATAGAAACATTAAAATATGTACCAATAAAAATAATCAAATATACATTGTAATTAAACACATTCCTGACATATGCATTAATGCTATCATTTCGCATGGAATTGTAATCGCTAACCTGTCATTGTGAGATTGCACAAAGATTTGCAACATAAATTTGATATTACTTTTTAATACAACCTTGCTCAGTTCACAGTCTGTTAAATGTAAAACAATAATTTAAGTACATAAAATGAAAGTAGAATACGTCTAATGGAATATATGCCCGTAAATTGTTCAACGAAATGTTAATATTGTCATTATAGAAAAGTTCAACAACAAATGATAAATTGAGAAGTGTTTAAGATTTTGACAACTACCTAGGCAAACAGACACATAAACAGCGTCTAAAATCGTCGTTATGACCGCCAAAACGGCTCATACAAACATCATGATTGGTGTAATAGATTCATTAAACATGAAATTCCATCTTTTAAGACCAACTTTGATTTTTTTTAATGAGAAAAACAAATGAAAAACTTATTTTAATTTACCTTTGACAAAAACCAGGAAGTTTATCAAAAAATTGTCACTGTCGACTGTGCCCTACTGTATTCATTGTTATTAAAGCTGAAGTTAATTCAAACCATGTACAAATCAAGAGAAAATACGGAAAATTTAAGTTCCACAGACTTATTTTTATTGGTTTAGATTATACATGTAGTTCAAAGTTAATGGCAAACAAGTTGTTATTGTTTTGACAAAGTCCGCGAAACGGTAGTTAGAGACCGTCAAGTGAGCATCTTATTCTCGCATGAATATGTAAACAATAAAAACTATGCCGTAGCCAATGCTTAACAATTTTGATTCAATAATATTTTTTTACATGTATTAAAGTTCAAAGTAAAACTATTATTAATGGCAAACAAGTTGCTCTTGTTTTGACAAACTCTGCGAAACGGTAGTTAGAGACCGTACAGTGAGGAACTTATTCTCGCATGAACTCCAATTATGAATAATGAAACTGTTATACTTGAAAAAATATTGCATACTGTAATCCATGTACCTTCCTGTTCCGAGCTTTGTGTTGATAGCAAAACAAGGCATTCCTTTCTTGAAAAGTTGAAGACTCTTCTTTACGTGATGGGTTTTGCCGTACGATAACCCGTTCACATGGCTACAGTCATCACACAATCATAAATCCACTCTATCCCCTTTTACCTTCAAGAAGAATATTAAATTTTGTAAATGACACGGGCTATAACGTTATTCTTCACAGTGCCAGTGGTCAAAATTTTCAATCGTTTGACATTTGTATTTCCAGGAATCGTTTTCTTCATAATTATCAACACTGCCATGCATTAGTTGACGTTTATCATTAACTCCAGTCACATTAATATGAACAATAATAACACTTTTATTAATTGTTCTCTTTTAATATAGCAAATTGCTTTTTATTTAAACGACCCAGTCTGTCAGGTACAATGTCGGCCATATTTGTTGTCATTGTATTTAGCGGGTCCTACATTTTGTATTTCATAGCGTATTTATAGAATATTCTTAGTTTTCCGCACAGTCCAGCGTTCGGAGTGACGGATATGTACGAAAGAATGCGATATTGCACGAAGTTCATTAGAGTGCTAATACCTTAAACAAGGGCTGTTTGTAAAACATGCATGCCCCCCATATGGGCTGTCCATTGTAGTGGCAGCCATTGTGTGAGCACGATTTTTGTCACTGTGACCTTGACCTTTGACCTAGTGACCTGAAAATCAATAGGGGTCATCTGCGAGTCACGATCAATGTACCTATGAAGTGTCATGATCCTAGGCAAAAGCGTTCTTGAGTTATCATCCGAAAATCATTTAACTGTTTCGGGTCACCGTGACCTTGACCTTTGATCTTGTGACCTCAAAATCAATAGGGGTCATCTGCGAGTCATGATCAATCTACCTATGAAGTTTCATGATCCTAGGCAAAAGCGTTCTTGAGTTATCATCCGAAAACCATTTTACTATTTCAGGTCACCGTGACCTTGACCTTTGACCTAGTGACCTCAAAAACAATAGGGGTCATCTGCAAGTCATGATCAATCTACCTATGAAGTTTTATGATCCTAGGCGTATGCGTTCTTGAGTTATCATCCGGAAACCATTTTACTATTTCGGGTCACCGTGACCTTGACCTTTGACCTAGTGACCTCAAAATTGATAGGGGTCATCTACGAGTCATGATCAATCTACCCATGAAGTTTCATGATCCTAGGCGTATGCGTTCTTGAGTTATCATCCGGAAACCATTTTACTATTTCGGGTCACCGTGACCTTGACCTTTGACCTAGTGACTTCAAAATTGATAGGGGTCATCTGCGAGTCATGATCAATCTACCTATGAAGTTTCATGATCCTAGGCGTATGCGTTCTTGAGTTATCATCCGGAAACCATTTTACTATTTCGGGTCACCGTGACCTTGACCTTTGACCTAGTGACCTCAAAATCAATAGGGGTCATCTGCGAGTCATGATCAATCTACCCATGAAGTTTCATGATCCTAAGCGTATGCGTTCTTGAGTTATCATCCGAAAACCATTGTACTATTTCGGGTCACCGTGACCTTGACCTTTGACCTAGTGACCTCAAAATCAATAGGGGTCATCTGCGAGTCATGATCAATCTACCTATGAAGTTTCATGATCCTATGCGTATGCGTTCTTGAGTTATCATACGACAACCACCTGGTGGACGGACCGACCGACCTACCGACCGACCGACCGACATGAGCAAAGCAATATACCCCCTCTTCTTCGAAGGGGGGCATAAAAATGTATCAGTAAAAAAATTTCTTACTGTCTCCGTAGACACTCGTATATTTTCGGCCTAGACTGTCAAGTGAGGAACTTATTCTCGCATGAATATGCAAACAATAATAAAAACTATGTCGTACCCAATGCTTAGCAATTTTGCTTCAATAATATTTTTTTACACGTTTTATAACACTGTCATATTATATAGTGATATTCTGTATTTACAATGCGGGTTATTGAGAACTTCTTTGCAGGGACCTATTTGTTTGTACAGGTCCGTCTTCTTTGATTGCGCATGAATGACCGCCAAGTGGTAAATCGGACTTTCACAAACTCATTCATTCGTGATTGTTTTGGCAGCCAGCCAAGTCAGCTTGTCTCAAAAATCGGTATTAGTACTATGGCCTAGGGGCTTCGCCCCAGGCCCACAACACAAAAATAATACTATAAAAACATGTTTAAATAATACGCGTCGAGTAAACAAATAACGGGAAGAAGGGGGCTGGGCGTTAGCTATGGCTTTATTCCAAAAAATTTATCGATAAGAAGAGGGATAGGGATTTGTGTAACAACGTGGGGTGGACTTTGCGCTATAAGATATTAAATATATGTATTAAATGAAGATCTCTGTTCAAGTTTTGTGAACTTAATTGTTATTTTATAAATTGCATATTTAACTGTTTAGATGTTGATACTGGCAGGCGTTAAAACGAAAATAAGTGCATCAGTGTTTAAAACGTCTAAAAGTATCGTATACAAATTACGTGAAACTTCACTTGCACCGAGAGAAACCTTCTTTTACAATGCGGTCCTTTATTCAGGACACGGAACTAATTGCCAAAACATATGGCACAAAATAAATACGGTACACAAGAGTCATACATATATAACAAACACACAAACAATCACAAAAGGGGGGCCATTGCCTTGGAAAGGTCAATGCAATGTCACAGGGGTTTTCTACGAGCTCAAAGCCTCACACTATTTTCATACTTATTTATTTAACAGTTTTGTATACATAAACATTAACCTAATAGCATAAGAATTAAAACTAAGTAGCTTATAAAGGAATATATTTCAATATAATTACAATTTTACAACGGTAAAATACAGATCTAAGCACCAGAACTGTAACTTTTTGATCTACGATGAAATCACACCAAAACAAATATCCACTACATCTCGTTTTATTTAAAAAGACATAGCATTATACAGCTTATTATATTGATCATCGTCGTGCAATACAGGAAAAAGCCACTTAAAGATTGTACAAGGCCAAATGTAAACGCTTGTTTTTTATGTATATTTAGCCAGATACCACAATAGAAATTAAACTGTTGGAATATAACAGAAGATTTTAAAACAAATACAATCAGTAAAGACACCTTAAAATAAAATGTTTTGAGTAAAGAAAATAAAAAGGGATCATGCCAAAAATATTCCACAAAAGCACAGTGCATCTTTTATCCCAATTCCAAACCAATATGATATTATGTGATTATAAGGTTCTGTGCAATCGTTTGCAAAATATTTAATTTCAAGCATACACTATGTAACTGAATCCGTGCATGCGAAGCCTCGATGCTCGATTTGAATCTTTTGAAGTCGGCTTTCATTAGGGCTTTAGAAAACTACCACGTTGTGTATAAAATGAAACCTAGTTTATATGATATCTTTATACGCCTTAGATTAAACAATCCGGCTTAAAAAAAATAATGTTAAATACTTTCTAAACCCCTTCGACTATGCTTTAAAAAATAACTATAATTATTGCATAATGCAACCCTCTCATGCGTGACGAAAGAACAAGATGAATACAGAAGCCCACCTTTTACGAGTTATTGTAAACAAAAATCTGTTAAAATATTGGGGTTTATCAAAAACTATAAAACGGGCATTATTTGTTAACATTAGATTTCTTAGATGCCGATGTTATATTTGAATTACAGTTACAGTAACATTTTTTACAGTTACACTCAATTACAAATATAATAAATCTCCACAGATGATTTAATTATAACATAATTGTATAATACTTACCATTTGGTGCTAAAATAGGTATGAAAACAGAGTTTAGAAACATGACTTTAAAGTACAACACATATTTATGATACGGCAAAGTTAACAAAAAGTATTTTCTTAATATCTAGTTATTCAACTATCTGATAGTATTACATGCATACCCGTCATCAACATTTTAATTGAACGAGGGTTGCTAATTGTTAATAAAATATAGCACTCATATTTTAAAATCCACTGTCAAATAAAAAATAAACAAAAGTAAACCGCTCATACCGAATGTTATACCAGGACCAGACACTAAAAATGAAAGAAAGTTCATCAATATTTTTTCGATTATATCAATCCAATTTTAAAATAAATGTATTGTTACAGGCATTACAACAAATACAATAATTATGTTTATGCAGAGCAAAATACATACTCGGTGGAAGAAACACTGAAAAAAAAGACAAAACAAATGTATTAGCACGTAATAAAGGCATATCCTTAAGGCAATGCAATAATTACACAAATCTTATTATTTGTTTTTCATCTTGATCAATTAAATGGACAGATGAAAATTTATTTCATTGACAAGTTAAAGCAAAAGATGACAATACAGTTCATTAAATTGTTTAAGCAAAAAACAAACATATATAAACTTTTATTATTATGGAATACAAAGCTATGCATTACATATTTACAACAGAACGACATACGTATTAATTATACTTTACTTACTGCCAGGATACCCTGAATAAATATAAATGAAATATGGTGCTACATGAAAAAACAATAAAAACGATTTAACATCAAAAGGTAAGAAGAATATAAGCAACATAATGTTTCAAATTTCAAATAAATGTTTATTTCTACAATTGCAACATATTGAAGTTTGTCTATTTTGACAGAGCGTAAGCTTTTGATACGCAAATACGTACGATTGCTAAATAAAACAACGACTTTATTACATGTACTAATGTGCAAAAGCATGCAATAAATATTTGAATGAAAAATGAACAAAAATTTGCTTAATTTTTTGCTCATAACTTTTATATTAGAATATGTTTTTTTATACGGGCAATGAAACAAATAAATGTGCGTATTCTCGATAAGGAAACGGTTTATATGAATCTGAATAATGTACAAAACATCTTCATCGCCCATGTTTTTTGTTTTAATAAGCCTCGCTTATCGTAGTATTTCCGACCCGGGCGTGTTTATGTAATTTCCGTCTGCATAGATATATTGATGGAAATTGTTTAAAACGTGCGTTTGGTGTGTGATTAATTATGGTTTAAGTGTTAGGTTCGGCTTGGTATTTATTTATTAAAATGTGACACATACCTATTTATCGATTGAAATTGTATCCATCGAATCTTTGACACGCCAGAGACAGAGGATCATGCATAGTTAAATTATCTGTGTTCAACTGTTACACAAACCATGCATATATATTTTGCATGTACATCAATACTCGTTTTGATTTAAAAAAATATTTTTACTTGATTTATGTTTATGAATAACTAATCAGTAAGTTTCAAAGTTAGTAAATGTAAATGCACAATTTGTCTAATTAAAAAAAATTTCACACTTACAATTTTGAGGTGTAGTCGTTTCTGCATAAACAAAAACGTTAATAATTGGTAAAAGCAATACTGCAATATCATTAAAACAAGCATAATACTTTCTTGAGATAAATAAATAATAAGCGCATCTATATATTATATATTTTCGCATTGCGTAGTAATAATTGTGATGAGAATACAATCAAATAAAAGTTTTAATAGTTGTTAATATCAGTTAGCGGAAAGATAAGTTACTCGGTAGAGAGCTGGACTACACATTTGATGATCGCGGTTGAGCACACACTAGCCCTGATAAATACGTCGTTTTGTTTATTTTCCTGACATTAATTGATTCCTTGAGTATTATTTTAGTCATTCTCTAAATATAGATGATTGTTAAAATGACGGAATAATATTGGTACATGTGTCGAATACATAAAAATGTACTTGTATTGTATTGCTCGGAACAAAAACTTAAACCACTCGCAAAGGCTCTTGGTTTATGTTTTCAAAGCCAAGCTGAGTACAATTATCTGCGTTAAACACATCACAAAATTTCTTTATATACATAAATGCTACACCACTACACTACTACTACGAACTGTAACTGCAACCAAAATCGTTTTCCTATATAATCATGTTCTAAAATAGTTTACTTGTTCGTTGTGAAATAGACAATTTATGAAAATATACGATTTGCTTTAAAAACGGAAATGTTTATACTCACGAACTGGAGTCCATTCTGTATGAAAAACAAATTTTGATTATTGACCATTGTAATAACGAGCATTTGGATTATAAATATTTACATTCAATTGTATTATTTAGATACAAATACAACTATATCACGGTAAGCAAATTAAGTTGCTTGCGCGCTCTTCCACAAATCGCGGCTTCGTTTCACAGCTAGGCCATATTATATGTGATATTTATAAGAACATTCCCTGCCTCTAGTACAATTGCTGGGAATTATCAGTTACTCATTCAAAAAAACATGTGCGCCTATTGTAACCAAGAAACGTTTCAATATGTTAACAAATCGCAGTTATTTGACGGAATTACTTTGATTACAGCGACAAATTCGTAAAAAAACTAAAATAAACAATGTAACAAGCCATATCCATGTGGTAAACATTACTTATCAAGTGTTTCCCTCATGAATATTTATAACAGCTTGATGGTGTATATTTTATTTTTATTGTTTTATTGTTTTACTATCTTGATGTAATGCCTAATTGTTTCGAGGGATGAAATATTATATGCTATGCATCATAACTCTATTAATGTTTAATGCTGCATATCTTAACTATATGTAACACTGTGAATGAACAAAAAATGTCACGTGACCACAAAAGTCAACGTCAGTAGTCTTTTTATGACAACAAACGGCCGCGCAAGGTATGTTTTATTTCCAATATCTTTGCTGATCATCCTCTGACTTTCATACGACCTAGTGCAGGCAATATGGCATGCATATAGCTTTCGATCGGTATATCACGCGTTTTGTGTGTTGCTCTGGTTTTCGAGAACACTTCGGCGCAAATTTCCATTTAAGAAGCAAACGTCAGTAGTAAAATTACACAGAGTCAGTGTTCTCGAAAATTAACGATCACAGAACTGTCTATGCTTTACCGGACGAACATATATTACATAGGTCTATGTATAAACAAACAAAAATATCTACCAGATATTAAATAAAAGTTTAAAGAGTGAAAACAAATATGGCAAACGTCAGTAGTACGTTTAGGAATGGCAAACGTCAGTAGCAAAAATATGCAAACGGAAGTAGCCGAATAAATGCAAGCGTTTAATTTAATGAAAAACATGTGAAACAATATAATTTATGCTAATTTAGATTTAAATTAGATATAACAAGTTAAGATTGATCTCATAAATTTATGCACGACATATATAAATTCAGCAACAACAAAAATGAACTAATGTTTAAGTGATATTATGTGCATCTAACCGTTTATAGGTGTCTATCGCAACCGGTTGTTTATATTTGGTGTTTTCACTTCATATACACGTATTTTCGTTAATGCAGCATCAACATATTGAAAAAATATCCCGAAAAGAGAAATATAATGCTTTTGAATATCAACCATACTTTCGTTTTGACAACTGACGACAGGAATGATTCAATTTACAATGTGAATCTAAATTGAGTTTTATGCAGGTTCGTTCATACGACACAAAGACAATATTTTGTTTTACGGATCATTTCGACTAAGAGGACTCACCAATCACGTAAAATATCGAATATAATATATATTTGTTATAAACAACGGGTAGCAAGATGCGTTGCAGATAATTAACCACATTAACCACATTTTAACTTACTATTTTGACCTGTTATTTTTTTCAGCTCAATTCATAATATCACTTTAATAAAATAATAATCTTATTGATTTGTGACTTATACTATATTACTTGTTTGAACATTACGAAATGATCCGTGAAACAAAATAAGTGTGTAAGCTTATTCATTAATGAATTTGTAAGTACAAAAAGCCCTGTCAGCTGTGAAGAGGCATGACCGATGTCATTTAGTCTGAGTTTCTTGTCCCTACACTCTTATTTAATCAAGACGTTTACGGTCAATCAGATTCATGCGTTTTTCCATATACCACGCTTCTTATTTATAAGAACCAGCTTAGATTTCGATTCGTGATAAAATATAGGATCTAGAAAAAGGTAGATGCAGTTAAAGAAAGCACCTTACCTACACAGGCGGTCGGAAGTTCGTCCGTCCTATTTGGTTTAAAACTTCTTCCGTCCGACAAGGTCACTATTTCAGCAATCTGAGTAATAAGGAAAAAACAAGAGTAAGCAATGTGGGACATAGTCTCTACATCTTAATAAACGTACACAATAAACACACACAAGTCCATTTCAGTGTTCAAAGCGATTTATTTCTATTGATTTAACGCAACGTTTTCCAATGTTCGTAAAATATTCTGAACTACAAGTTAAATGTTACGGCCTATTGCCCCATGACGATAACAAATTATATTATAATGCTTCCGGTTCCGATGTAAACACATCAAATTTTGAATCGCTCTCATGAAAAAAATGTAATTTTTGTCTACAACTAAGTTAACCTCGTCCGAATCATAAATCAGAACTATCTTATGGGTAAAGGTGATCTAACGTCCATTGTCTCTCCTACCAAAGATTCAAACAATCTTAACAAAACACAACCAAAACGGATTCGTGCTCACAAACGTAAAGTTGTCTCCCCTGATAACTTAAAACTTGATAAAAAGTCCAGATTAACTACGGACACTGAGTCTGAGTACGAATCGGAGAGCACTGAAGGGTCAAGTGTGGACTGGTTTTCACCTAATTACACATTTGAATTCCATATAGTCGTCCAATCTCACGAAATGTCCAACAGCAGTACCCATGGTGATAACCTTGACTCAACGCTTGTTGATAAAAACTGTGCGAACACCCAACTGTCTCTGCAGATCCAGACTGCTCCTCAGCACATCTAACAAGTGCACATGACAATCACTATGTTATATCCCCTGAGAGGCAGATCCCACCATACATGACCACTTCACCCACTATGCAGTCAACCCCCATACAGATGATGCCTCAGTCATACATAACCGACTTTGATCTGCAAAGAATCGTGCACACCCTAAGAATCTCCCTCCGAGATGAAATCCGTGGGCTTGTCCAGGCATGTGTAGCCAAGCATGTTGCCCCTCTGGTAAATGAACTCAGTGTACTTAAACAGTCTGTAACCACCTTAACCAATAAAATAGCTGATCTGGAGCAAGACCTGGACAATGCCAATCAATATAGCAGGCGTCACCGTGTTATTGTTAGCAATGTGCCAGAAAATTCAGATGAATCCACCGATGATATCATCCTTAACATCGCAAAAGAGAGTGGATCCAACATTATTCTCTCAGACATAGACAGGTCCCACAGAAATGGACCACCAAAAAGGAATGATGGAAAGCACAGGGATATTATAGTTAAATTTACAAACTATAAAGCAAAGTCAGAGTTCATAAAATCAAGAAAACAGCTGAGACTCAACAAAAGTAAAGTGTTCATCAATGAACAATTAACACCCATAAGAAGGGAAATTGCTTTCCATTGCAGGCAACTGAAAAACGCCCCCAGCTCTCCCATTTCGGATACATGGACATTTGATGGTAACATCTTTATCAAGCTGAAGAATCAGGACAAGAAAATCAAGATCACTTCCATCCAGGAGCTGTCTAAATTTGGCTACAAGCAAATATACCCTAACATGCATGAGATAAAGTCTAGTGTTGAATTGTCATGTAAATATAGCCTAAGTCAAGTTCTATATACCATAAAACATTTTGTTTATGAAGATCTTACCTAAAAGTCTTTTCCACCCATATGAGAATCAAAAATTCATACTCTAACAAATAAATAAGTAAAACAATTAACATTTTTATATGTGTACTATGCAACTGTGTGTGCTTTTGTACAAGTTGTGTCTAAGTGTATAATAGTGTGTATAATTTGATATAAATATTTAAATACTTACTTTAACACATATATGAATCATAGTAACATATTGATTATAACCAGTCATACATATAAATACAAAACTACATAAATAAGTTTTTAAAAAAACATAAGTATATGTGTTCTATGCAAATGTGTGTGCTTTTGTGCAATATATGTGTATGTGTATGTGTACATAAATAAGTAAACAAAAAATAACATATTTATATGTGTGCCATGCAACTGTGTGTGTTTTTGTGAAAGATATGTTCATTTGTATAATAGTGTGAATAATTTGTTATAAATATTCAAATACATAACTTAAAACATATATGAATCATGGTATCATATTCTTTATAATTAGTCGTACATATAAAGACATAACTATATAAATAAGTAAAAAAAAAACACATGCATATGTGTACTGTGAAAATGTGTGTGCTTTTGTACAAGATATGTTTATGTGTTTGTGTAAATAAATAAGTAAAACAATATTCATATCTGTGCTATGTAAATGTGTGTGTTTTTGTACAAGATATGTTCATGTGTATAATAGTGTGTACAATTATTTGTATTTGTTATAAATATTTGAATACATAACTAAACACATATATGAATCATGGTATCATATTCTTTATAACTAGTCATACATATATAAATACATAACTATATAAATAAGTAAAACAATACCACATGTTTATGTGTACTATGCAAATGTGTGTGCTCTTGTACAAGATATGTACATGTTTATGTGTATGTGTACATACATAGGTTAAAAAATAATTATAAGTTTGCTATGCAAATGTTTGTCAAAATTGTGTGTCTTTTTATTTTTCTGTAGATCTATATAACTTAAACGGTATTCAAACTTGTTGTCACATGTTACACTAAGAGCTTCTCATATAATTAAAACAAATTTCTGTTGACCAATTGAAATTATCCAAAGAATAACATTAATGCATAAAAACAAGTAATTTAAAATACATTATACCATAACCATATTACACAATAATTTACATACAATTAATAATTTAGAAGGTGCTGTATTCAAATAATTTGTGTAAGCAATTTCTAAAATTGTGTCTCTTTTTTCCTTTTTACTCAAATATACTGTGAATATACTGTGTGAATGCAATATATGACATGCAAATTGTGTATATGTTATGAACAAATCCATAATAACTGTGTGTTTTACCATTAAAATGCCAATATATGAAACCATGTTAAGTAAACTCATTCTACCATATACTCACTGACTTTTTACCTACAACAATGCAAATATTTGCCTATTTACTAACATAATGCGATTTCTCCTACTCTAATGTTTGTTACAAATGCCATCCAAATAATGTAAAAGTTATGTAAATTATCAAAATTGTGTGTTATTCTTATTGTATGTAACTTAAACTGTACCCATATTTCTTGTCATATCTTGCATAAAGGGCTTCTTATATAATTAAAATAAATTTGTTTAACAATGAAAAATTACAAATAAAATAACATGAATGTGTCAAAACAAGTAATTAAAAAAGAAATTATACTAAAGCCATAGTACAAACTTTTTTACTGACTGTAAATAGTTTACAAGGTGCTGTTTTTTTCATTAATTTGTGTGACCATTTAATAAAATGTTGTCTCATGTTTTCTTTTTTTCAAATATAATATGAATATACTGTGTAAATGCAATGTATGACATACAAATTATGTATATGTTAAAAACAAATCCATAATTACTGTGTGTTTTTCCATTGAAATGTCAATATGTGAAACCATGTTAAGTAAACTCATTCTACCATATACTCACTGACTTTTTACCAACAACAATGCAAATATGTTAAAATAATGAAAATTGTTAAAATACCTTTTTTTTCTTCAATACCAACATAACTTTATAATGAAAATACATTTTAACATTGCCATATTGCATGTATATACCTATAAAATGTAAATGTGTACTCCATGAGGTTCTATTTACAGTTTGAATTAAAAAAATAATATCAATAATAACACTTACATGTAAACGTATTATACCACAACCAGGTTTACTTCTTGCTTAAATAATGTTAATGTAGTTTTACACCCAATTTTCTAAATTAAACTGGTAAAAAACTGCTTATATTTATAAATTTCCTTTCCCTAAGGGGTTATCTACATAACTCATATGTTATCGGTACTCTAAAAAATACTATATTATTTCAAAATTATCAATTTAACTTCTAAAAGAAATCTTAATATGTTCTCATCTTAAGAAATTATTGTATAAGGATATATCTATTGTAAACCATCAAACAATACTGCTCTGCACTAAACCTTAAATAGACCTGCTGTTAGCATTATGCATACTGTATAACTATTTAAACTTTTCCTCAATCTGTTTGGATAATAAATTGCACCACTGCTTGGTTCATGCACAATATTATCCACATAATTGTTTTCATTGACACACACAATAAATTAAACTAAAATAAACCAAGAACCAAAACACATGGCAGGTAGCTTGTTTGTTTTTTTTTCTACTTCATTGTTGACAAGATATATCTGATCCATAGATTTCTAAAATCAATCTGTGGATATGCACATCTTATAAAAAATGCAATCACAAACTTTGAACTCAATCCAATAAACACGATTATAAGCTAGCATCTTTACAAAAAATAAATTAATCACTACCTAATAAACAATTTAAATAATCTCGGACATTTTCGCTTTCCATTTCTAAGATTGTTTTATATTACTGTTCTTCTATCTCAAAAAGCATTGACCCACTTCCATTCTCTTGTAACATTACAAGATTAGGACAAAAGTGAGTCATCTAATTATTTCACTGCACACAATGAATAAAAAAAAACTCAAAACTGAAAATAGGTACTGATACTACAATAATTACCTTCACAATGTGCATAAATTAAAAACATATTATTTATCAAATCTATTGAGTTACCATCCACATTGACAAATATGTATCTTGCTTCTATAAGCCTGAGGTTATTAGATAATAAATGCTAATGGTGTACTGGAGTACATAACAAATGACACCATGTTATAAAATAATAATCTATGACCATGGTGTATAAAAATGGTGCATAAAAATGGTGTATATTAAAGTTGTGTTAGGTAAATGATGGTAATCAGTAGTTGATAACAAATGGAATTATGTACATAGTATGTATATTATATGATAATTCTTTTATGGTGTATATGACACATGGTAATGTTGTACAAGTCACTCGACAATATGTTATGCATGCATGTTTCTGAATTGATTTTCCCAAGCATTTATTTTTGAACATAAAACTGGTAAATGTTTCAGATACTTCTTTTTAGTACATATTATTGGAATGTATATGTACCCAGTAAATGGTACCGTAATAATGTACAAGTCACTTAATAATGTGTTATGCATGTGTGTATTGATTGTGTATTTTCTTGCACTTATAGTTAAACATAATATAGGTGTTAACTTACTTAACAAATATTTAAGGTGTATATGATAAATGGATATGTTTTATAAGTCAATTGACAATATGTTATGCATGTGTGTAATGACTGTTTTCTATCAATCATATATGAACTTGAACAGTTCCTGGGTGACTGAGTTATCTCACTTTGTACAGCAACTTTATTATTTGGTACTTATGTACTCTCTTGCACTTAGGCAGTTTAACCCCACATACTGGATGACCAATTTTATATTTGTACATCAACATAATTAATTGTTACTTGTTAAATCTCAACACTTACATATTTGAACACCAGTTATTGGTTGATTTATCTTGTGTTGTACAGCAACTTAACCTTCTGTGTACTCACAACCACTCATATATTTTGAAGCTCAGCTGCCAGATAGCTTATCTTGCTTGTTAGGATATTTGTTTAGACCTATTGTGTTGTCAGATTGACTGATTGCAAGTAAATCCATATGCTAGGTCAATTATTCAAGCAGTTATCCAACATATCGAATAGCAAACATCTACTTTCTTCTATGATATGTAAGATCTTACCAGACTCGCTTCTTGTAAATATACGTCCAAATGTTGCCTTCAACTGTGGTGTGCAATAAATCCCACATTAACTGGTAATCCATCCACGAATAAAAAAATCCACAATCTCGGAAAATGAATATTTACACTTTAGTGAATACACACATCCTTTTCTACTTTATTTTGTAAATGCAACTACACACATTTCATTAAAAATCACCCAATAAGATGCACTTTTCAATATCAATTTCACCTGAAGTAACTTGTAAACTCGTATTAAGAAAAAAAAACAATTAACACGATCACTCACTCCTAACTTGTGCCTAAATAGTAATCTACAATCTTTCGCCACACACTTGGTGCACATGTATTCTTTCAGCTTGCGGAAATCGTGCACATTGTACAAACACAGACTATCCCGTTAACACGCCGCAGTAGCATATACTTCAAGCTTTGTAAAAAGCTTGTCATTTTTCAGTTTGCCCAAGTACGAAGCGCATGTTGCGTAGATCCTTGTACTATTATGTTACTACGCGATCATTCAATTTAAGCTCCACTCTCTGTATGACTTATACAGCCCAAAATATAAATTTATCAAATGAGGTTTTAACATCTCTATAACATCAACATGACCAAATTTTGTGTTTACTTTTGTTATTCTTCTCTTCTCATTAATCCTCCTTCCTTCTTTAACTTCTTGCGGGCCGGGCGCACGATAGCTTTTTCCTCATCCAATTATCTCTTGCACTCAGCATTACATGATGTACACTGACATAGGAGTGTACAGGATGAGGATAGGTTTGTTCCACTCACGTACAATGAAAAGTAAAGGACTTCAACAAATGAATATGTTTGAGTTAGTTTGCTGGCTGGCAATCCTTCTTCTTAGAGGAGGCGATGTCCATCCAAATCCTGGACCCGACAGCTCCCTTGATATGTCATCCTCCTCTTCGGGTACATCTTTCTCATCTTCAATAAATGATGCATTTGCCCATAATCTAAAAATTGTTCATTACAACGTTCAGAGCTTCCTCGCCAAGAAAGATATTCTGTATGCAGATCTCAAAAATGTTGATATTATAGTGCTTACTGAAACTTGGCTCAGCTCAACAGTTGACACTGACGACCTACTTTTCCCTTCTTATAAAATAAGCCGTTCAGACGGGATAGACGAAACGATCCCCATGGAGGTATTCTAGTATACGTAAAATCCGATCTCTTTGCCATTGAACGACCTGACCTACAAAATGATGATCTAGAATGTCTATGGGTCGAACTACGTATAAAGTAAAGGCGTCTTTTATCTGGCTCTTTCTACAGACCACCAAATTCTTCTCCTTATCTACAAGAATGCATAAACGATTCGATCTCACTAGCCGTTGACACCGGTATTGAGAATATTGTTATCACAGGTGATTTTAATCTTGACATGAATAAACCACAGTGCAGGATCAAAATGGACTCCCTTCTTTTACAGTATAATCTCACACAGATTATTAAAGAACCTACTCATTTTACTGAAACCTCGAATTCCATTCTTGATCTTTTTATAGTAACATCTTCCTTGAAAGTGCTAAAAAGCGGCGTTGGAGAACCCTTTCTTAACCAGCAACTTCGATTTCATTGCCCAGTCTACTGCGTCATAAACATCAATAGAATAGCTGGATCTAATTTTAAACGTAAAATATTGCGATATAAAGATGGGGACTACACTAATCTACGACAACTTGTGCAGAATTTCGATTGGAACAGTTGTTGTGATAATAATATTGACATATATACTTCAAATTTCACACGTCAACTTATCAGTCTCTGCGAAGCTACAATCCCGAACAAAATATGTACAATAAGAACAGCCGATCATCCATGGCTACATACTAATATTCGTAAGAAATCCGACGCCGCAAACGAGCATACAAAAAAGCCAAGGCTACCAATTTAGACCGACACTGGCACGTCTTTCGCCAACAACGTAATATTGTTAATAATCTTGTCAGATCAGCGAAAAAAGTGCACTTTGAAAATCTCGCTAAACTTATACGTGAAAATCAACACTCATCATCCGACTTCTGGAAAATAATAAAAAAATTCACAAATAAAAACACCACACAAAACGAGTTGCCTCCCTTAATTCATAATGGTACCATATATGAGTCACCCCTTGATAAAGCAAATATTCTTAATTCATTCTTCCAATCTCAATCTACTTTAACTACACCAAGTACGCATATGCACAACCTACATTCCCAAGAGCCAGATTGCCCCGTCTTTGAAGATCTAATTATTTCCCGTCAAGATGTCTTGGATTCCATTAAAGTTATGAAAACGGGAAAGGTATCAGGTCCAGGCCAAATAAATAGTCAAGTTCTGAAGCAAATTGCATCTGAGATTTCAGGTCCACTACATTTTTTTTTCAATTTTTCTATTAGTAATGGTAGGGTCCCACGGAGCTGGAAAGAAGCAATTGTTTGTGCACTTCACAAAAAGTCTGATCCTCAGGATGTTGAAAATTACAGACCGATCTCCCTTTTAAGTGTTTTAAGTAAATGTCTCGAGAGAATTCTCCACAAATATATTTTTAACCATTTAAGGCCTATTGAATTTTTAACCCCATCTCAATCAGGATTCATTCCAAAAGATTCCACTGTGAACCAATTAATCTCTGTGTATCACTCCTTTTGTAAAGCCCTTGACGAAGGTAAAGAGGTTCGAGCCGTTTTTTGCGACATTTCTAAGGCCTTCGACAGAGTATGGCATGAAGGACTTATCCACAAGCTCCGGCTTAGTGGTATCTCGGGCAATCTTCTATCCTGGTTAAAAGACTACCTACACGAGAGGACCCAGTGTGTTGTAATCTCTGGCTGCCGATCTGACCCATTACCCATAAACGCTGGTGTCCCTCAAGGGTCTATATTAGGGCCCCTCCTCTTTCTCATTTATATAAATGACATAGTACGAGATATACACTGTCCAATTCGTCTGTTTGCAGACGACACCACGCTATATATCATCGTCGACAACCCTGTTGAAGCGGCTAATCACCTTAACACTGATCTTGCAAAAATTCATTCCTGGGCTGATAAGTGGTTGGTAACCGTCAATCCATCCAAAACCGAATCCTTAGTTATATCTAGAAAAATCAACCGCCCAATCCATCCCCCTCTCTTTTTCAACGACTGCCAAATCACTGATGTTTCGTCTCACAAGCATCTAGGCTTAACTTTTTCTGATACATGTTCCTGGCATGACCATATTGAATCAGTCAAGAAGAAAGCATGGCAAAGACTCAATGTAATGCGAACGTTCAAGTTTACGCTCGATAGAAAGTCCCTTCTATCGATTTACACAACATTTATTAGACCAATTCTTGAATACGCTGATATAGTATGGGATAACATTAATACACAAGATGAAATAGAACTTGAGAAGATTCAACAGGAAGCAGCGAGGATAATCAGCGGGGGAACACGTTTGGCATCCTTGCAAAACCTATACAATGAAACTGCTTTCGAACCATTAAAAAATAGGAGAACAAAACATAAACTTACCCAGTTCTATAAAAATGTATAATTCACTAGCACCCCCATACTTGTGCACACTTATCCCCTCTAGCGTGGGAGAAAGATCTGCTTATCCACTTCGTAACTCTAACAACATTCGCAGTATCCAATGCAAATCACAACTTTTTACACGATCTTTCCTACCATCAACTATAAACTTATGGAACAATTTACCGGAATCTCTTTCTGCATTCAAAGCAAATCTTAGCAAAGATCTGAAAATAATTCCCCATCATTTCTACGATGGGGAGCGGACATCTAATATTCTACATGCGCGTTTACGAATGCATTGTAGCAGTTTAAATGAACATTTGTACTCAAAAAACATTGTACAAAGTCCATACTGTCAATGCGGTGCGATTGAAGACACATATCACTTTTTCTTCAATTGTCCCATTTACACAGAAAAAAGAGTTATCCTTTTTAACAATCTGTCTAGATTCTTACCCATTACTTTGCAACTTCTTCTTTTCGGTGTTAAAGACGACTCATATGAAGTAAATTCATTAATATTCAAACATGTTCAGTCTTTCATCCGAGATAGTCATAGATTCTAAACCATTTCTATCTCAGGAACAAACCATATTCTGCTAACGATGCCCCGTTCCCGCAACTGCTTCCTTTCTTACCGCAACTTCTCTTATTCTGAAACTCTACTCTTCCACTGCTATCCCTTTCCTTCTCCACTTATTAGCTCTTATGCTATCTACATTACTCTGTTATACTTTTTGTATTATAAGTTATAGTATTTTTACATTTCTAACCAGTATGCAATTATCTATCACTGTAATATTGTTCGTAATTTTGACATGTCTTTAAATAGTTGTTATACGTTTGGTTGTTTACACCATTACAGCAGCGCTTCTAACTGACAGAAGAGAGACATAGTATAAGCCTCGAGCTTCCTTCTCAATTCTGATCAATTGTATTTTACAGCCTTTATGTAGAGCAATACTGCAATTCTACCTGCCTAGCATATTGCTCAAATATAATATGTATGTTTGTATTGTATTGCTTATATGTACTTTCAATGAACTAAATAAATATTGTTTAAACCAACAAATTATATGACCGCTATCTCCGGCCGTGTGCGTCTTCTGAAGAACATATATAAAAGGCTCATAAAAGGTGACGATCCGTAATTATTACCGATTTTTAAATATTGTTTGCATATTTTATTTATAAAGGTTATCAACAAACAATATATAAATGCTTTTGTAAATTACCATATAAAAAAGAGCAATACAACTTGTTTTGAGCTCAAAATACAGTGTCCTCAAAGTCAATGGTGTTTACAAACAATCAGTTTATTTACATCGCTGTTTACTCAAGCGCTCCGGTGACTGAGGTCACCAAAATATATCGTTGATTTTCAACGTTTTCCGGTTTCACTCACAAAGTAGGTCTCTTATAAATGGTTAAAACGTTTGTGTTGATCTAATAAGTTACTTTCTGTTTGTATAACGTTGTTTAAAATAGAATTTGAATTGAATTTTATTTCGGCTATTTTTAGCATACGTCTCCGCTTTGAAGCTAAACACCACGTCAGTTGCAAAGTTGTTAACATTTCTTCCAATTATGAAACGGGTATATCTTCCATAATTCTTGACAACGCTGCACCTAAGCTAGCTGTGTTATTATCATTTTTATGCAATAGTAACTGAAATCCGGAACAAATTAGACCAGTTTGTATGCTTAATAAATGGATTTGTCACCTTGTATGATTTTTATACGCCCGTCTATGACGGGACGTATTATGGTATACCCCGCGTCCGTCTGTCCGTCCGTCTGTCCGTCCGTCCGTCCGTCCGTCCGTCCGTCTGTTAATGTCGTACGCTACGTCAAATATCCTTTGACAGATTTTCTTCAAATTTTAACACAATCTTAATATTGATAAACCCTGATCCCCTTTCGTTTTTGACGGAATTCTGAATTGTCGTTCCAGAGTTATGGGACTTTGTTCGTCAAAATTTCGTGATTTCATTGAATGTCCTACTGTAGCTCAAATATCCTTCGATGGATTTTTTTCAAATTTCAACACAATCTTAATATTGATAAACCCTGATCCCCTTTCGTTTTTGACGGAATTCTGAATTGTGGTTCCAGAGTTATGGGACTTTGTTCGTCAAAATTTCGTGATTTCCATGCTCATGTACTTATAAAATAAACCATGTATTCAAATACAAATAAACTGAAGTAAAAAAATGATTCAAAGGGTTATTTATTACCTTACTACTTCATTGGCGAACGACGGGCGTATCATGCGCTCATGGCGCAGCTTTTATTTAATATAGATTGGAACACCCAAATGGTGACGTGTACAATTTCCGACGGGATCTTGTGCAAAACCACGTGCCCAAAGGTAGCGAAGTAATATGATTTATGCGACGGACGTGTCAGGATGTCAGTCCGCTATTTACATGAAATCATACAACAATCTATGGACTGCCTGCATACTCAAGACATGTCTAATTAGCGAGATACGCAATGAGTAATTAATTTGGTGCGTTCTTCTCGTCTAGTTTGATGTTATTTATAAGATACCATCTGTACTATCATCTGGCATCGTTCTAAAAATGTATCATTAATTAGCTGAGCCACACCCATAGTTCGATCGGTATTGTTTCAATATTGACACTGCTCCAAAGTTTATAGTAGGAATTTGCCAATTTCGTGACCCGCTTATAACGTCGAATTTCTGTTGTTCATAATTTTACAATACGTATAATATTTAATATACTAATATTTACTATTTAATATTTAATTTAATAATATTTACTTTCTTTTTGTTGGTAATTTACTTTGTTACGCTACAAATGCCGCCTGTTTTGCTTCAAGAACACTTATCCTGCAAGCCATCAGCAGCTTTAGCCTGTACACACACTATCAAAGATCTGAACTTAACTGAACTAAAAGTCTTTGGCAGAGGATCAGCTAGAAGTATTGTCTTGACACAATTTAAAACTTAAACAGGTCATCTTCACAATTATACTCAGCGTTTCCTTATACTAATATTATAAATACATAATATATTTGCAAACAAGATTATCAATAGTATTTGACCTGGTGACTTGATTCAAGTCGTTCTTAAAAAACAATCAAATCACCTATATATTGTCAATATTAACATCGTCATTAAGTTTTATCAAGATATTGCTGGTGTAAAGAAGTTAATTATGACAACGAAAGGCGGAAGAGAAAACGACATACGACGACGGAACCTTGACATTGCTATTGCAATAATAAAAGTATATGACTACACTATGCTGTACAGTTACCTCGCGTGGCAAAATATCATTTTCAGTTTCGAGAAGTCTATTGCCTTCGTTACCGACCATCAAATAAACAGTCGAGTAAGGGTCAGTCGTGATGTTGATGCCGACATAATCTCCTGGTTTAACAACGGATGTCGAGTTATGTTGCAAATCCATCTAAAATATTAAAATACAATCACAATGTATTAATAATAAACAAGGTATATTGGTATGATTAGTTTGCACGACCATCCACGGATAAATGCATCACAACCAAAAATGTTTCGGAAATTTGCGATGCATAGTGTGCATAAATAATTGATATGTGCATGGTGCCAAAAGTAGTGCACATGGTATATTGTTTTGTAAAAGCTGTCGTTTTAGTCAAGTTTGCAAGCCAGAGTAATGAAACATAAACTGTGGATCCGTGCAAAACTGTTAATTGACCTAAAAAGATTCGTCGCCCGTCACACCTTATCCGTTTATACTTGTTAGATTGCATATTGCTGGAAATAATAAACAGATGGGAGTGGCGCAAGGTTAATAAATAAAAACAATACTTTAGTGTACTTCTCACGATTTTTCGAATAAATCAATTAACACATTTTCGATGACCACGAGGCAACCCGAATCCACTCGATTACAAAGCCTTACACAATGGGTGTAAGAAAGTCCGAAGCAGCCGATATCGCCATACAAAGCGATCTTGCGTTTAATAGTTCTATAAGAGTGCTAAAAATGACGTATGTCTGTTATTACATGTTTAGTATGTATCAACCTCAGTAGATCCAGTCTTGTCTCAAAAATGCTTCAATAGACTCACTTTCGCTACGGCATGATAAGTATTTATCAACTTAATGTAGATCCAGTCTCAATGCAAACCTGAGCTTATGGGTGCGACCAAGGTTCGACCTGTGAGACCAATTCATGTGAAAGTAAGCCCTATGGCATGATACAACTAAAATCTACTTAAAATCTACTTTAATCATATTGCTTTATCAATTAAATTGTATTGTATACACTTATTTTATACAAGTATGACGGTATTGTACAATACAATAATTTAATTCAAGTTTGCTCCTACTAAATCAAACATTTAACGAATTGTAATTTACGATGACGCAATTCAAAGATTCAACGATGTTTTTAATGATTAAAACATTCACAAACCTTGTTTTTCATCGGCAAGCCATCGACATCAATGTAAGCACTATCCGACAAAATATACCCGTCTTTTGTCACATGAGATACAACAATATAGGATAACGGGACCATGTCGTTCGTCAGCGCTAGGTTCATCGTCAGATTCGATTGATGAATAACAGTTTTTGAGACAAAATCCACCATGGTATTCCCGTTATAAACCTTGAAAATCATAACATAAATATATATTATAAATAGTTTAGCTGTTCGATTTTAAGCTTTAGATTTCTAATGAATTTCGTTCAATATCGCCTTATTTTCTTATCCCGAACGGTCTCTGAGTATGCACAACGACAATTTGGTCAAAATCAAAACAAGATATATGTTCTGATATAAACTGCTTCATACTACAAGCCTTTGTGTGAGATAAAGCATACGCTATTGCATTCAAACGTCCCGGGTACGATTCGTGCGGGTGGCAAATTATTTTTTCAACGCTGTTGTTGTTGTTTTACCTTAGATTATTCCAGACTATTCCAACTAGTTTAGTGTTGTAAATAACTACATATAATTACATGAATAACAATAAAAAAGTATGAACAAGTCCATTGATTTACCAACTCAACATTATCCCTGTCTTATACATTATAGAAAACATTTAAATTCCATGGTTTTAGTGAGCAATTCCATCAATAACTGAGTAGGTACACCATGGATATAAACGGTTTGTTACGATAAAAGTTGATTTTGAATTTTTCATCATTTACATATTTAAACATACGCTTGTAAAATTAAACTTTTATATATGTCCTTCTGAGTATTAATACGTATGTGAGCAATATGAACTGATCCGTGAGTATGTGTGAATTTCAAAGTTTATGAGGGTCTTTCCGAGCCAGAGGCTACATAATGTGTGGACCCGGAGTGTGCCCAAGCACTCCTACTTATCAACTTTCTAGATCCCGCAAGTTGGGACGAATGTTTTAATTATATAGAATAGCTGCAATGTCCAGCTATTTTGTTGTAACTGTAAGGTTTTTCAAATTTTGGTGTGGTCTTGTGTTAAGAGGGAAGCCGGAGTACCCGGAGGGAACTCAACTTGTAATTGAAACCTAGTCGCCTACGTGAGAAGCGAGTGTACCAACCACTTTGCAACCGGCAATCATCAGTGTTAACTATTACGAGCCCGGTTGCTTTCGTTAACAAATGAATTAGAAAGGATGTACTATATATTACTCATACTTAAAAACAATGTATTATAGTTGTATATACAATCTAAAATTCTCAATTGCAGCATGGTTACGGAATACTTATTTCCACAAATGTGTAGTTTCCCTCTGCCGTTATTGTTTTATAAATTATTTTCAAAATGACTAAGGACTAGAGATTGTTTTTTTAGGTTTTCGGATGAGGGAAAACAATACTTGTGTGCTAATATTTTTATTCTATTCCACTTGATACAAAAACTGCACATTAAAAGCAATATGCATAAATAGCCAACTTTTTAATTAAATAATTATAAAACAATGGCAAACAAATTGTGAAGGTTGGCAACTTGGAATGTCATAGAATCCCTTATTTTGGGGTCAAATTTTCTTTAACTTTGATATTGGATGCTAAATAGCATGGTGATAGAAAATATGCGAAGAAGGAAAAGATCATTTGAATGTCGAATAAGTGTTCCTAAACCTAAAATAGCTTAACGAGAAATTTGTTAGGTATTATTGATAAACTAAATTATGTGTAAATAATTAGTTTTTCTGCGAACACACTTGCGAAATATTTATTTAAACGATACCGAATTAATGCGTACATATCGTACTTATAAGCAAAGCTGTTCAAATCAATGTATTGAATACATTAATATTCTGAATATATCGTTCAAAACTTAAGATGGCGACATAGTGGATTAAATATTTACCTCCATAGTTATAAGACCATATATTGGTTGCATCGTTGCAACCGATATTTCTATCACCTTTCCGACCTTTGAAAAGAAAACATAAACAAATGTCACCGCTGCTTCTTCTTCCAGTCGAAATGTTATTGATTTAAAGCTTTCTGTTGTGCATATGGACATTGTCACAAGCGCGGAGATCTAAGAGAAGCCCGAAATAGTATCGGCTTGCTGATATTCTACACAGGCTGCTGAACAATGTTTTTTTTTTCAAAATTGTACGACTCATTTTGACTGAAGACTGAATGTTGTTGATTAAAACTAAACATTTGTAAACAGTTGTTTCCCAAAATTAAAGGTTTCAGAAAGCAATCAAGGAAATAAACGAAGTTGTTGAAAATAATTGATTTCGGTGCTTGTTCAAATATGCTTGTTCGAAAATAGTTTTTTAAAATTCTACATTTCACAAGAGGTCATTATCAATGCGTTTAACTTATTATGTAATCGTATGATTGACGCTGTATTATTGATGCTTACATGTTAAACCTTTTATAGCTCACCTCCAGTTCGGCGCCGCTGAACTGCATCCACAGCATATACTTGCTTTGTTGCTCCAAGTACAGCTGGTAGAACAGTTTTGCATCAGCATTGTAACCTACCTGGGAGTAGAAATGAAATAAGTTAATAATAATGGCATTATTGTAAAACCATATTCCAGAAAACAACACACTTATCATTGCAAACATTTTGAAACAGAAATTGTTATAGTATAATTTCCTTTTTGTTTTAGACATTGTAACATTATATTGTTATATCACGAATTATTAAGTGTAAAAATAATGCTTTTTGTATTGCTATTATATATTATTTTGTTTTTTTGAGCATATAATTTATTATACTTAAAAAAGAAATTTAAAATTTCGAGTTAAAATTTGTAAAATAGTGTCCACCTACCGACCATTCTATTTTCTCAGTTGTAGAATGTACTGGAAAGGATACTTCTGCGACTCCATTGACACCAAAATGTGTTTGAGCAGAGAAAAATGACTGACTCTTCTTGATATAATCGTAGTCATGTTGAGGATTAGCCTGCATACATTTCAATACAGCTTCATCATGATAGGTGACATTGAAAAAGAGGGTCCCAGCAATACCTGGTGATTTGCCATTCTTCATTAATTTTACCTGTAAACGCCAAATAATTTAACAAAAAAAAACACTATGCATATATATGTCTATGGCTTTGATTTCAGAATATGAATTACAAAACAAAATATGTATACAGAAGGCTATTTCGAATTGCTTCTAAAATAACAACATCAAATAATTACTTTTAATGAATAATCGTAGAAATGAATTGATTGAAATAGCTTAAAAACTATTTCATTATGAATCATTCTTTCATTACATGAGATATGCAGCTATGTAAGTGAAACTCTTGGATACAATCACTTACAGACGTCGTGTAATTTAACCCATTTACACCTCGTCGGCTTACTATCTGCTTCAGTTGAAAAACGTCTGAGTGTGGTTCCTGTATGATAATTTCCTTCTCAACAGCGTAAGAAAGCTCTGTGCCGTTGTCCGTCACAATGACCCTTAATTTTAAATCACTCCACCATCTGTATACTCTGACCTGCGACATCGGTACTTTGAAGTTAGCAATGCCTTGTATCTAAATTAATAAAATAAATTTATAAAGATAGACTTGAGTTGCATCAACAAGGGTGAAATTAATGGACGGTAAAAAAAATACCCCAACTATTCGACTTGACAGACAAACCCTTATAAACTTGAACATGTATTCATTTTATTTATATCAGTCTTGAACGATCAACGCAACTAATTAATTTGTTTAATTGGTTAAACGGCCGGCCTTTAGTATCACGTTTAAACAAATTATAAATAATTTCACAGTTTTTTCTCTAGAAAATCGGGAGTAAAATATTTATCAATATTAATTGTTGTATTCACACCCAAACGGAATCAAGCTAAACTCAATCCCAACTATTTTAAGGAGGCCACACTGTTTATATTGTTTGATATTCTGGTTCTCCACATAAGTTCTTCGAATAAAAACTTTATGGAAAACAATATTTGGTTGTAACATTTTTATGTTCTATGTGATGATGGACACAATCGATGTTGGTGCTGATTTAGAAGCATTTAATTTATCATTAACACTGAATATCAGCTGTATTATAAATGCACAGCCTTTGCATTAAGCTTTTTAGTTTAAGACTATTTAACATTATAAAAGTGAAATACCTTCAAAACAGCAGAGCTAGGCAGGCAATATATTTACACACTTATATAGACATGAACAATGGTTTTAGCAAGTATCGGTTAAGAAAAATAGAGAAAGAGCTACCATATTTGCAATTGAATACTTTCATCAGAACACAAAACAATTTACCACAATCATATGTTAATGAAATTCAAACAAAACTTAACCAGAATTTACCACAAACATACGCATGAAGACAAACAGTAAACTCATTGCATTGCTATTCACGTTTTACAACAAATAATATACATTTAGTGCTACAAGTTTAGTACTCATAAATTCAATGTTTAATTGATACTTTTGAAAGTCGATCAACTTAATAAAGATCAAGTTAAATCAGTCGAAGTCCTGTTTCTTTACTAAAAAATAAAATACAACATCAAATTATAACAAATCAAAGATCATCGTTGTACTTGTCAGGAAGAAGCCGTCATTATTAGTTTCAAAATGCAATGTAATATAGCTTTAACGAATGTTGTGCAGAAAGTAATACACATTCTCATTTATTGACTCATTATGTTGTATACTTTTGTTTTATGAATCTTAAATATCAATTTTGCGTTACTTAAGAAGCAAAATCAATTTATACATATTGATTCAAAGGAAATAAGACAGCGTCTAAAAACTACGGGATATTTAATTAATTGATGACGCCAATGTGATATATAACACTTGTACCAAAACCATTCTGAATGAAAGAAATATTGGTTATCAATGTCAAGAAAATGTACAATTTTGTCTAACAATGTTTACTTATCTCATATACAAATACTCTACGATGTTATTTTATTCCCATCAAACGGGTTAAAAACATTAATTCTCTCATTGGTCAAATTGCAATATTGATTGTCTATTTGATCCTACTTTGTGTGTATCCCCCTATGTTTATCTGATTTTATTATGCCCAGTTTTTCTGTAATTGATTGAACTTGATGAAGACATGGTTCGACTTTCATCGAGGGCCTATATGCGGCTAGAGCCGATAATAAACGTCCGGCCAAGCTCTGCCGTGTGTTATCGTTTATATTTCATATCATACTATTTTGTTCCTTCTCTAAAATTTATTACAGAACCAGCTTTCCGAACGTTCATGTTCATTCAATTTGTTACGCAATTAATTACGTATCTCATGTGGCGTAATTTCTGTAACGAAACATACCAGTTTTAGCTATACTCTCTTGATTTAGGGGATAACAATGCGGACGTGGAGTTTTTTTTAAACAGTTAAATATTTTTAAGCATCGAAAGAATCCAAAACGTACCTTAGCTTGTGTGTTCTTAATGCATTATTTGAAGCTTCAGTCTTTCGAGCGTTCCTAGTTTTTCCTACCCCTACTTTTCCCTAGTTTTTACAAAAAGCTCCAAGTTATCCTCGTGTCTTGTTTAGTGACGAGTCTTAAAATTTGTAAAATAATTTGTGTTTTATGTCACCTCTGGATATGTTCACATGTATTCATAGTGTTTAAAATATATTTTGGTTTGCTGTAGGTATGCATTAATTTTTGTTTCCTAGATATATTTGAAGTTCATGGACAGAAGCTGTTTAGCTGACTAGTTCTGACCAAGTTTGCAACAAAAACAAATAAGATGAGCCACCCACTGCTGCTTTTAATAATGTACAATTAAAATTATTGTATGATTTAATCATATTCCTTATGCAAAAACAATGCCATTAAATTAGCCATACAAAGAACTTCAACTTCTCGATTATGCTTTGCTGAGGGTGTAGCCAACTGTACCATTTATCAAAATGATTAATAATAATTATAGGCTTGCTTGAGATAATATGTCATTTATAAATTATTATAAGTTTACATTTTATTTATCGTTTTGTGCTATTTGTAAAAAATTATTAACAAACCTGGTTTATAGCTTAGAATTTGACATAACATTGGGGTTTTATGATGAGGATAGTACATAAAGTTTATGACAGACACATTGAGAATGGTTTTCAGGTTCATTACACCTTTTTTGCTCTGCTCTAACATTGCACAGCTTTTTAAGCAAACCGCTTAATGTTTGGAGAATGTTTTGTGCATATATGAGCTAGTTTATAATATAATATGTGTCTGTAGTAAAACCTTAACCGTATAATAAGGTACTGCATCTACAAATATGTTTTAATTAATAGTATAGAAAGATTCTTATGTTCATTTGTTTTGTAAAAATAAATAAATCATAAGACATGTAAAAAATAAATATGTAGATGCATACCAGTCGTATTGTTTCAGCTAAGGGATGTTAACTTTTTGTCTTAGGTACTAAGAAGAAACTTGGACAAGCTGTGTCTTCCTAACACATTACTATCACGCCTGGTAGTAAAACAAGTTTGAACCCTGCTTGGCTAGAAAAGGTAGACAATAATATCAATTCCCTGTCAAAATGTTGTAAGGTAGATTCTGGGAACTGCTTTGCTGTGTATTGCTATGTGTGTTGAAAAGGCATAATTATCCTGTTCAAATTCTGGCCTGTCTCAGTTACTGGTCCATGTAGATGGATCAAAACATAAGCAGTTGATAAAAGCACGCAATGATAAAGGCCAGATAAACGCCAGACACAGCTATTTACATCACCTGTACCAGGAGGCAGTCAATAGGAGGTGGTGATACTAAAAAGGAGGGGCAGAGTGTCTTTCTTAAGCCTTTATCAGTGAGCGGTCAAATAGCAAAAGCAGAGGCATCATGGGCAATCCAAGTGGCATCATGTTGATATTCCTACTCATCATGTGATGGAATTAGCGACATGTTCAAAGCGATGCTTCCTAGATCATTTTCTAAACAATTCACAATGAGCAAATATAATGTCTTATATCTAATATCAGATGGTCTTTAGAAGGAATATTGTGAAAAAAAATAGAATTATCCAAAGAGTCCTTTTACAATACAATGTGATGAACCATGTAATTCACAGAAATAAAAGCTATATGATGTTCTTGTTAGATTTCGGAGTTAGCAGAATGGAGAAGTTAGTACAATGTTTCTGAAAAGCATCATGTGTGCTCAGCGGAAAAAGAATACCAGGTATCTAAGTATTTGTCAGCTGCTCCCTGGAAAGTCATGCTGGCCTAAATACAGTTTTGGGTGAGTGTAATCTGAGATGTCTGACCTCTAAAAGTTAATATTCCAGTGATTCATCAAGTTTGATGTTGTAGGGGAAAGAAATGGACGCAGGCTACAAACTGTTGTTATGCATGACAGCAAGAACTTGGTACACCCACCCACCGTGAATGGACACGCTTATTATGTCGCTATTGTTTGCTTGTGTTGCTTTTCTTATATTGTTTGTGTATGTGTTTGGCATTATGTTGGCTTTTGCGTGAATATTCTTTGAATTATTACGTGTGACTTATAATTTTCTTAAATGAAATTGTATGTGTGATCAAATTATCTATTTGATTGACATGACTTCTTGTTTGAATTGGAAATTCGATAATGATAGTATTTGAATTAATTTCGATGTGTTACAAGGACAATAAAAATTTAACTATTATTGAATTCGTCATTAATTGTAGTTATTACTTTATATAATTTCTCACTGTTGAAAACTTAAGGAAAGAAATTGGCTAATTTTAATCTTGAATTAAAATGTTTAATTTATGACGCAAGTTTAAACTGTTTACAAGTTGTCGCTATACCTTTCTAAAATTAGATCACTGAGCGATGTTAACTTTCTATTTTTTTATGATTGGTCGAATTGCTAACTCGAGCGCACGGGTTTTCGAAAAAAAGTTCATACTTGTTTCTGTAAGCGTTGAACACACAGCGTTAAAAAAAATTGAATTTCCCAGTCCCACCCTCCCAAATAAAAGTAGTTTTGTGAAAATCATTTTATATAAAAGGTAATTGTTAGATTAGAGAATTGATAATTTGTAATTGCTAATTAACTTGCTTTGTGTCTATGTTTGTATAGTGCTTTGCAATTATAAAATTTATTGTTTATTTACATATATAATATTTGTTTTGAGCTTGAATTGTTATTATTGTATAAAGCTTGTATTATGCTTTGAATGCTTTTGCATGAATATTCTATGAATTATTACATGTGACTTATAATTGTTTTAAATGAAATTGTATGTATGATCAAATTATCTATTTGATTTACATTACTTCTTGTTCGAATTGGAAATTTGATAATGATAGTATTTGAAATAATTTCTCTGTGTTACAAGGACTAGGTATGTAGGTAGGTAGGCAGGCGGGCGGGCGGGCGTTTTGGGTGGATTTTGGGTGGGTGGGTGGGTGGGTGGTTAAGTTTTGGGTGGATTGGGGTGGGTGGGTTTGGGTGGGTGGGTGTGTAGGTGGGTGGGTTGGGTTTTGGGTGTGAGGTTTGGGGGTTTTGGGTTTGGGTGGCTTAAGTTTGGGTGGATTGGATTTGGTGGGGGGTGTTGGGTGGGTGGGTGTGTAGGTGGGTGGGGGTGGGTGGGTGTGTAGGTGGGTGGGTGGGTGGATGGGTGGGTGAGTGGGTGGGGTGTTGTGTTTTGGGTGGTTGGGTGGGTGTGGGATTTTTTTGGGTGTGGTGGTGGATGGGCGGGTGGATGGGGTTTGGTTGGTGGGTTTGGGTGTTTGGCTGTGTGTTTTGGGTTTGGATGGGTAGGTGGATTTGGGTGGGTGGGTGTGTGGGTGGATTTTGGTGGGTGGGGTGCATTTTTTGAGTGGGTGGGTGGTCGGGCGGGCGGCGGGCGGGCGGGGGTGTCGGGCGGGCGGGCAGGCGGGCGTGCAGGTAGGTAGGCAGGCAGGAAAGTCAGGTAGGCAGAGCAGGTAGGCAGACAGGTAGGCAGGCAGGTAGGCAGGCAGGTAGGCAGGCAGGCAGGTTGGCAGGCAGGTAGGTAGGCAGGTTAGACATGCAGGCAGGCAGGCAGGCAGGTCGGCCGGCCGGCCGGCCGGCCGGTCGGTCGGTCCAACTGGAGCTCAAGACGTCGTCCATTGTGAAAAAAAAACGATAACGGCATAGTTGCAAACTAAACTTCACCTACTTTACATTTTCACTGTTGGAACATCTATAAGTAATCCATGAAGGCACATGTATGCATCTAAGTTGATTGATCTGAATAATTTTGAACTAACTTCACTTAACTATCCCTGTAAAGTTTAACGAAAATATTTCATTTGTTGATTACACACTAATTTCTCAAAGATCATACCTCTTTTGACGTTTCGAAATGGGAAGGCATATCTCCCCGATGGAAATACAGCGTGCAATTGCCATGCACATTTGCGTTGAAGGTAAATCTACAAAATTGATACCTTCTTAGGGTTTAACTATTTGATAGGGGACAATATCCTTCAAATCAACAATCAACAAAACAAACATCATATCTGTGTGCATGCATACTAATGAACGTTTTATACTGATATGAGGTCGTTTGACATTGATGGCGACATTGAAATAGCGTGTTTCGTTTGGTCTGTCGATAAGTAGCCTAAACACAAGCAAAATTGTATCTTTAACCTTTTTAAGCCAATCAATTTGTGCATATTTTATTTAAAGCAGAAAACACAATACAAATTGAGATCAAATAAAACATATACGTTAGGTAATACATACCGAGATCTGACAGAAATAGGTATGATAGTATCTGTATCCATTATGGCAGGCGGAAGAAGAACATCCACAGAGAACCTCGGCAGATCTGCATGCATATATACATTAAAACAATAACCTTAACCATGCAATTTGATTAATTGTAATGAATATACTAGTAGTAGTAGTAGTAGTAGAAGTGGTAGTAGTAGTACAAGTAGTAGTAGCAGCAGTAATATAAGAAGTAGTAGTAGTAGTAGAAGTTGTAGTAGTAGTAGTAGTAGTAGTAGTAGTAGTAGTAGTAGTAGTAGTAGTAGTAGTAGTAGTAGTAGTAGTAGTAGTAGTAGTAGTAGACGTAGTAGTAGAAATAGTAGTAGTAGTAGTAGTAGCAGTAGCAGCAGTAGTAGTAGTCGTAGAAGTAGTAGTAGCAGTAGTAGTTGTAGTAGTAGTAGTTGTAGTAGTAGTAGTAGTAGTAGTAGTAGTAGTAGTAGTAGTAGTAGTAGTAGTAGTAGTAGTAGTAGTAGTAGTAGTAGTAGTAGTAGTAGTAGTAGTAGCAGCACTAGTAGAAGTAGTAGTAGTAGTAATAGTAGTAGTAGTAGTAGAAGTAGTAGTTAGTAAGAGTAGTAGTAGTAGTAGTAGTAGTAGTAGTAGTAGAGTAGTGTAGTAGTAGTAGTATAGTAGTAGTAGTAGTAGTAGTAGTAGTAGTAGTAGTAAGTAGTAGTGTAGTAGAAGTAGTAGTAGAGTAGTTAGATAGTAGCAGTAGTAGTAGTAGTAGTAGTAGTAGTAGTTAGTAGTTAGTAGTAGTAGTAGTAGCTAGTAGTAGTAGTAGTAGTTTTAGTTTGTAGAGTAGTAGTATAGTAGTAGTAGTAGTAGTAGTAGTAGTCGTAGTAGTTAGTAGTAGTAGTAAGTAGTAGTAGTAGTTAGTAGTAGTAGTTAGTAGTAGTAGTAGTAGTAGTGTAGTAGTAGAGTAGTAGTAGTAGTTAATAGTAGCAGTAGTGTAGTAGTAGTAGCTGTAGTAGTTGTAGTAGTAGTAGTTTGTAGTTGTAGTAGTAGTAGTAGTAGTAGTAGTAGTAGTAGTAGTAGTAGTATAGAAGTATTAGAAGTAGTAGTAAAGTAGTAGTAGTTAGTCATAGTAGTAGTAGTAGTAGTAGTAGTAGTAGTAGTCAGTAGTAGTAAGTAGTAGTAGTTGTTAGTAGTAGTAGTATAGTAGTAGTAGTAGTAGTAGTAGTAGTTAGTAGTAGTGTA